>NC_068398.1:18462724-18762724 GCF_023724105.1 Carassius gibelio | reverse complement strand
ATTTTCTTCTTCTTTTCTGACCTCATGACCCAGTCAGCATTTTTTGTACAATGGTCAAGTCTTAACTTATCCATTTCTGTATTGCATTTGTGTTTGATATTTCTCATGGGCTTTACAGTTTGAGTTAAAACTCTTTTTTAGCGCATTTCATCTGTAAAAGAAAACATGCCCAATAATTCTGCACACATGAATATAAGGAGTTTTTCTCTTCCAAATAATGGTAGTTATTAAGATTGATATGGTTTGGAATTGGTAAAATGTGCTTGGAAAAAAATCACAATAAAACAATGTTTTAATGTTTAAGTTTGGAATATTAAGTGACATGAATGAATGCTATATAAATATTGTTCATGTTAACATAATGTTTATAAATGAAATCTTATTGTAAAGTGTTACTCAAGTTATATATATATATATATATATATATATATATATATATATATATATATATATATATATATATATATATATATATATATATATATATATATATTGTTCTGTGAATGTGATTTTAAAGTCTAGATGATTTGGATTAACTTTAACTCCTTTAACTGCCATATCCTTTAGAACCTCACTGCCAGAGGGATATTGTGAATGCATGTGCCCGCTGGGCACAGTTTACCTGATGCCACCGGGGTGGTGATGGCATTGGTGGCTTGAGCCCGCCATCGCTGCTTGCAGCTATATTTAGGGCCCGAGCACCGATGGTGTGAGGACCCTCTTGGAATTGCTCCGTTTATTATTATTATTATTATTATTATTATTATTATTATTATTATTATTATTCTTCTTCTCCAAAATGAATCGCATTTTTGAGGGCCTAAACATGCTCGAAAAGTCATGAAACTTTGCACACACCTCAGAACTGGCGAAAATTTACGTCTGATATGGGTTTCAGAAGTGGGTGTGGCAAAATGGCTCAACAGCGCCACCTATACACGTTCAACGGTGTGCGCCTCGAGCTACGTTTCATGTACATGTATGAAAATCGGTATACACATGTAACTCTCCAATACCTACAAAAAAGTCTCTTGGAGCAAAATCCGAAACCCAACAGGAAGTCGGTTATTACTAATATTATGAGCAAATTTTGTGTCATTTTTGTCATTTCCATGCGTTGTATTTTAACGAACTCCTCCTAGAGATTCATTCAGATCAACACCAAATTTGGTATGCCTAATCTGAAGGCCTTTGCGATGTTAAATTGCGAAGCTTTTGAGTTTTCGTTAATGGGCGTGTCCGTGGCGGCCTGTCGAATTTCGATGATTCGCCATGAAACAGGAAGTTGCTATAACTCAGACATACAATGACCAATCTGCCCCAAACTTCACATGTTTGATGAGACTCCTGACCTGAACAGATTGACATGCCCATATTCAGTTATAGTCATAGCGCCACCTATTGGCAACAGGAAGTTACATATTTTACACTGCAATGAACTACTCCTAGAAATTTTATGACATCAATGTATTTTTTGTGGTCAGTCTAATCTAAAAGCCTCTGCGATGTTAAGTTGTGAAGATCTTGAGTTTTCGTTAAAAGGCGTGTCCATGGCGCCGTCACGAAGTTCGATGTCTCGCCATGGGAATAAAATATGTTATAACTCAGGCATAAAATGTCCGATCTTCCCCAAACTGCACATTTGTGATAAGAGTCCTGGCCTGAACACATCTGAAGGCCAAAATTCCATCAGGTGTGGCAAAATGGCTCGATAGCGCCACCTATACACTTTCAAAAGAGTGCGCCTCGAGCTATGTTTCACGTACATGTACAAAAATCGGTATACACATGTAACACACCAATACCTACAAAAAAGTCTCCTGGTACGAAATCCGAATCCCAACAGGAAGTCGGTTATTTAGAATTTTCTCCGCAAAATTGCCGTTGTTTTTGCCATTTTCAGGGGTTGTACTTTAACAAACTCCTCCTAGAGATTTATTCAGATCAACACCAAACCTGGTCAGTGTAATCTTAAGCCCTTTGCGATGTTAAATTGCGAAGATCTTTAGATTTCGTTAAAGGGCGTGTCCATGGCGGCCTGACAAATTTCGATGTTTCGCCATGAAAAAGGAAGTTGCTGTAACTCAGACATACAATGTCCAATCTGCCCCAAACTTCACATGTTAGATAAAACTTCTGCCCTTAACAGATCTACATGCCCACATTCAGTTATAGTCATAGTGCCACCTATTGGCAACAGGAAGTGACATGTTTTACGCTGCGACAAACTACTCCTATAATTTTTTTGAGATTAACATATATTTTGTGGTCAGTCTAATCTAAAGGCCTGTGCAATGTTAACTTTTGGAGATCTTGAGTTTTTGTTAAAGGGCGTTTCCATGGTGCCATGACAAAATTTGATGTCTTGCCACAGCAAGAGAAATTGTTGTAACTCAAGCATAAAATGTTCAATCTTCCCCAAACTTCACATGTTTGATAAGAGTCCTGGCCTGAACACATCTGAAGGCCAATATTCCATTATAATGATAGCGCCACCTGCTGGCAACGGTAAGATTGGCACATATATGGGATATACTTTGATATATTCCACTTATATTTAGGACATTAAATGCATATTTCTCAACGTTCACCTTTTTACTAAAGCCACATGATGGCGGTGAGCCCGTGTGCGAGGGCCCGTTCATCGCTGCTTGCAGCTTTAATTATTCTTATTCTTCCGCTTCTCCAAAATGAATCGCATTTTTGAGGACTTAAACATGCTCAAAAAGTCATGAAACTTTGCACACGCGTAAAACCAGGTGAAAATTTTCGTCTGATATAGTATTCAGAAGAGGGTGTGGCAAAATGGCTCGACAGCGCCACCTATACGAAGACAATCAACAGCCTTCGAGCTATGTTTCACGTACATGCACGAAAATTGGCACACATATGTAACACACCAATACCTACAAAAAAGACTCTTGGAGCAAAATTCTAAAACCAACAGGAAGTCGGTTATTTGTAATATTATGAGCAAATTTTTTGTAATTTTGGTCATTTCCATATGTTGTATTTTAACGAACTCCTCCTAGAGATTTCTTCAAATCAACACCAAATTTGGTATGCCTAATCTAAAGGCCTTTGCGATGTTAAATTGCGAAGATCTTGAGTTTTCGTTGAAGGGCGTGTCCGTGGCGGCCTGGCGAATTTCGATGATTCGCCATGAAAAATGAAGTTGCTATAACTCAGATATACAATGTCCAATCTGCCCCAAACTTCACATGTTTGATGAGACTCCAAACCTGAACAGATTGACATGCCCATATTCAGTTTTAGTCATGGCGCCACCTATTGGCAACAGGAAGTGACATATTTTACGCTGCGACAAACTACTCCTAGAAATTTTATGACATCAGTGTCTTTTTTGTAGTCAGTCTAATCTAAAGGCCTGTGCGATGTTCAGTTGTGAAGATCTTGAGTTTTCGTTAAAAGGCTTGTTCATGGCGCCGTGACGAAGTTCAATGTCTCGCCATGGGAATAAAAGATGTTATAACTCAGGCATAAAATGTCCGATCTTCCCCAAACTTCACATGTGTGATAAGAGTCCTGGCCTGAACAGATCTGCAGGCCAATATTCCACCGGGTGTGGCAGTATGGCTCTATAGCGCCACCTATACACTTTCAACGGAGTGCGCCTCGAGCTATGTTTCACGTACATGTACAAAAATTGGTACACACATGTAACACTCCAATACCTACAAAAAAGTCTCTTGGTACGAAATCCGGATCCCAACAGGAAGTCGGTTATTTTGAATTTTCCCTTCAAAATTGGTGTTGTTTTTGCCATTTTCAGGGGTTGTATTTTAACGAACTCCTCCTAGAGATTTATTCAGATCAACACCAAACTTGGTCAGTGTAATCTAAAGCCCTTTGCGATAATAAATTGCGAAGGACTTGAGGTTTCGTTAAAGGGCGGGTCCATGGCGGCCTGACAAATTTCGATGTTTCGCCATGAAAAAGGAAGTTGCTGTAACTCAGACATACAATGTCCAATCTGCCCCAAACTTCACATGTTGGATAAGACTCTTGACCTGAACAGATCTACATGCCAATATTCAGTTATAGTCATA
Source organism: Carassius gibelio (assembly GCF_023724105.1). Classification (NCBI taxonomy): domain Eukaryota; kingdom Metazoa; phylum Chordata; class Actinopteri; order Cypriniformes; family Cyprinidae; genus Carassius; species Carassius gibelio. The sequence continues at coordinate 18,758,654 of NC_068398.1, read as the reverse complement.
GCGCCACCTATTGGCAACAGGAAGTTACATATTTTACACTGCGACAAACTACTCCTAGAAATTTTATGACATCAATGTCTTTTTTGTGGTCAGTCTAATCTAAAGACCTGTGTGATGTTTAGTTGTGAAGATCTTGAGTTTTTGTTAGAAGGTGTGTCCATGGCGCTGTGATGAAGTTCGATGTCTCGCCATGGGAATAAAAGATGTTATAACTCAGGCATAAAATGTCCGATCTTGCCCAAACTTCACTTGTGTGATAAGGGTCCTGGCCTAAACAGATCTGAAGGCCAATATTCCATCGAATGTGGCAAAATGGCTCGATAGCGCCACCTATACACTTTCAACGGAGTGCGTATACACTTTAAACGGAGTGCGCCTCGAGCTATGTTTCACGTACATGTACAAAAATCGGTACACACATGTAACACACCAATATCTACGAAAAAGTCTCTTGGTACGAAATCCGAATCCCAACAGGAAGTCAGTTATTTCGAATTTTCTCTGCAAAATTAGTGTTGTTTTGGCCATTTTCAGGGGTTGGACTTTAACGAACTCCTCCTAGAGATTTGTTCAGATCAACACCAAACTTGGTCAGTGTAATCTAAAGCCTTTTGCGATCTAAAATTGCGAAGATCTTGAGGTTTCGTTAAAGGGCGTGTCCATGGCGGCCTGACAAATTTCGATGTTTCGCCATGAAATAGGATGTTGTTGTAACTCAGGCATAAAATGTCCAATCCTCTCCAAACCTCACATGTTCGACAAAAGTCCTGCCCTGAACACATCTGAAGGCCAATATTCCACTATAATGATAGCGCCACCTGCTGGCAACAGGAAGATTGGCACATGTATGGAATAAACATTGATATATTCTACTTATATTTATGAGTTTAAACGCATATTTCTCACCGTTCACCTATTAACTAAAGCCACTCGCTGCCGGTGAGCCCGGGTGCGAGGGCCCGTTCATCGCTGCTTGCAGCTTTAATTATTAGGGCTCAAGCCCGAAGGGGCGAAGAGCCCTATTGTTCCCCTAAGGATTATTAGGGCTCAAGCCTGGAGGGCGAGAGCCCTATTGTTTTCCTTAGGATTATTTGTTATTATTATTATTATTTTTCTTCAAGGTTTCTGGGGCTTTTGGGGCCCTTAACATGCTTAAAAAGTCTTGAAAATTGGCACACACATTGGAACCTGCGGCCATTAGGGCCGGGCAGAGACTGATACACGGGCGTGGCACAGGGGCTCTACAGCGCCCCCTGGAATACTGAGGGCCATATATCATACATACTTGCACGTAGACGCACGAAACTCGGTACACATGTAGATCTCATCAAACCAAACAACTTTCGTACTGCATGTCATAGGCTCCGCCCAACAGGAAGTTGGATATTTAGCGTTTAGTATTCATATTTTTCGTCAAAGTTGTGGGGGCTTTTGGGGTCCTTAACATACTCAAAAACTCTTGAAAATTTGCGCACACTTTGGAATCTGTGGCCTTTAGGAGCCTGCAGAGGCTGGGACCCGGGCGTGGCACAGGGGCTCTACGGCGCCCCCTGGATCACAGTCAGAAATGTTGATGCATAGCTCACACATACTTGCACATATTAATATCAAACTCAGTACACATATAGATCTCATCGTGCTGAACAACTTTCGTATTGCATGTCATAGGCTCCGCCCAACAGGAAGTCAGCTATTTAGAGTTATGTAAAAAGCGCATGCTCTGGAATTTGAAATACTTGTCATAGGGTTTTTTGCCGATTGACACCAAACTCGGTCAACATGATCTCAAGACATTGGGGATGAAAAATTGCCAGGGGATTTTTGATATCTCAAACGGTTTGCTCGTAGTGAGGCGTTGAATTTATGGCGAGAATTGAGAAACAGGAAGTGTCTAATACCATCCACATACATTTCCTAATTGTTATAAAACTTCATCAGATTATTCATTGTATGATGTCGATCGCATATATGTGACTATTAGGAGTCAAAGTTATAGCGCCACCAACTGGCAGCAGGAAGTGTGTCATTTTCAAAATGCTTTGAATTCAGCATCTTATTTTTACTCGATTTGCTTCAAACTTCATCAGAATAATGTTAAAACACAGTCGATATAAATCTGCTGGGGGGATATTGATATCTAAAAATATTGTTGCCGTGGCAACATGTCAAACTGGAATACTTCTCAGGTGATTTTGAGGCATATAACATGCTTAGAATTTCATCAAACTCAGAACACATATCAGTATTAGTGACAGCTAGACACTGGCAAAAGTTCATAAGAGGGCGTGGAAGAGGCACTCTATAGCGCCACCTTTTGTCAAAAGTGGGGGGGTTAGTTTTAGCTACAGACACCAAACTCAGTACAAAAATTGTTCTTATCAAGACGGACAACTTTCTAATTCACAGTCATTAGCTACGACCAACAGGAAGTCGGCTATTTTGATTTGAATGTGGATTGTTTTTTACATTTAGCTGTGAATTAATGCATACTGCTCAGAGGAGAGTAACACTATAAACACCAAACTTTGTCTACATGTTGAAAAAACATTGAGGAACTTAAATTGTGAATGGGTTTTGGATAGCTTGGATGGTTTTGTCGTGGTGATTTTTTTAAATGACAGTAAAAATGGAATTATTAATTTTCCTGCATTTTTAAATTCCAAACACTTCAAAACATTTTTTCATACAGAAAAGAAAGTTATTCTGAGTAAATATGCATAGTTTCATGACTTTACAACACTGTATGGATAACAGAAAATTAAAAAACTGTCAGACATCTCATCTCACTCTGTCCCTCTGTTTGAGTGTGTGTGCTTAGACTTCCATTGTCTGAGAGAAATAGCGCCCCTACAGGTGCATATCCTGAACTAAAAAAGGGAGGAGACTCTCTTTTGGTTTCACTTTTAAATCGGTTAAAATACAAAATAATACTTGGATTTAATTCACACTGACAAGCTAAACCAACATATATGATTATTACCAGGTCAGGGCTCATTAATAATTGATGTGTGGTCAGTGATACGTGAGAAACACGAGAGATGAATCACGTTCTGAGCAGGAGCGTGTGGAATGATGAGCTCAGAAAAACGAGTTTATTCTTGTTTTATAGCTATTAAAAATAAAGTATTGCAGCGATATCACACAATTCACCAATTAGAACACACCAAGAGCTAAATTAAGATGTTTTTGAACTGTTTGTGTGAAAATGAAATATTCGCGGCTGCCTATCTGAAATCACTGCCTCCGATCAGCGCGCACAGTGTCACAAGTTCAAAACAAACGAATTTATTCTTGTTTAAGAGCTTTTTAAAATAAATTATTGCCATAAATGCACACTATACACCCATTATAACACAACATGAGCTAAATACAGGTGTTTGTGACCCGTTTATGTGCGCAAGACTATTTGAAAGCGCGACTGGCAGAATAACATATATCTCTCGAGCTGCAGGATTCTGCCTTTCGTCGTAAGAACGAACACATCACGGACAAGATTATTTCAAAACACATAATAGCTTGGCTAATATAAACGAAAACAGCCAAGTGAACATAAACTGTTGAGAAATAAATCTGAAGTGGATCTACTGGATTTTAATATTAATTGACCGCATATACCAGCTGCTTCTGTCTTCAATTTTAATCTATATAAAAAATTAAACTCATTAATCTTGGCTGCTTTTTTAATGTGTGTATGTATTTATTTATTATTTTGCTCTAACAAGACTTAATCTATATTTAATTAAATCAATTACATTTTATTTTACATTTGATTTGTCCATTTCTGCATCTAAACGCCTAAAAACCTAAAACATGCTCTATTATATTATTGTTAGCAATTTCTTTATCGTCCAATTTATCTGGTGTACACACTTTTATTTTCATAATAAACTTTTTTGTTAGATTATACACAGTTGCAGTGGTCTATAATAAATATTAACAGGTTTTATTCAAGCTGTTTAGAATGATTGCCATAGGATAATTTTTTAAATGTAAATCCATACAGCTATAAATAGCTTGTTCTTGGTTTATAAGCACATTTATTAAAAAGGAGAGTAAAGGGTCAGTTATCTTCCTATGAAAAATAAAAAAATAAAAATAAACAAACAACAACACAGATTGATACAGAACTCAGAAATGTTATTGTGGATTTATGATAAACTCAGCCTGTAAATGAATTCATTCTCCTCCAAGAAGACACAAGTAGTTCACACCTGTTTTACTGTTTTAACATGAAGCCATATACTGAAGATGTTCAATTTTGAATGGGTCTAGGATACCTTAAATGGTGTGGCCATAGCGATTTATTAAAGTAACATAAACAAAATACAATAGTTATTTTACTATATCTTTAAAAAAAATTTAATTCCAACTCTTCATAATTTTTTATATACGTAGGAGTCATCATTTGAAGGAAGCACAGTAAGTTTCATAGCTTTATCATTTTCAAGAGCCAGCATAAAATTAAAACTATCATAACATATAAATCAAGCTTGCAATTCTTAGTACCAATAATGGCCACCAGATGGCGCTATAGGATTACTTTTAAATAATTATTGTAGAAACAAGTATGATTTAAATCATTTATAGAAATCTTTCAAAGAAAAATAATATGTATTTTACTGATAAAATGACCCTCACTTAATTAGAATAATATGCTGAAGTATTGTGAAAACTGTGTATTAAGAATAATTCTTTATAGGCTTTATGGACAGATAAGTTTGGAGTGACTCTTGAAGGATCAGCACCACATCCTCTTTTACCACTGTTTAAAGAATTTATCTTACAGAACAGGTGCGAATGAATTTTGGATAGCTTGAATGGTTTTGTCGTGGTGATTTTTTGAAATAACAGTAAAAAAGGAACCAGTAAATGTCTTTTATTTTTTTAAGTGCAGCTTCTAAACACTTCAACAAAATGTACACATAGAAGACAAGTCATGCTGAGGAAATATGCATAGTTTCATGACTATACAACACTATATGGATGATAGAAAATTAAAAAACTACCATACATCTGATGTCATTGTCCCTCTGGGTAATGTGTGTGTGTGTGTGTGTTAAGTGTGTGTGCTGAGTTTGTGTGAATGTGTGGGAGAGGGGATGGGCTTGGTGTCAGAGAGAGAGAGAGGGGGGGGGGGGGGAGACTTAATCATCTCTTTAATCACCAGCAGAAAAAAAAGCAATTTGGTGTTGTTGTTGTTTTTTCATCATTACAGCTTAAGAAATATCTTAGGCCTCAACATCAACTGTTGCTAGCCTACTCCCAAAATTAATAGTCATTAGTAAGCATTTTATAAATACAGCTATAATTAAATTGTTCATGGTTTATATGCACATTTATTTTGAGGAGATTAAAGGCTGTAATCTTCCTAAAAAAATAAAAAAAATAAAAATAAAAAAAATAAACAAACACAGAACTCAGAAACATTTATTTCAAGATGCAATAAAAGAAAACTGTACACTATATATATATATATATATATATATATATATATATATATATATATATATATATATATATATATATATATATATACATACACAATTGAATAAGTTTATATTTAATTTTTTTTATCAAGTGTACAGCTAATAATAATAATAATAATAATAACAATAATAATAATGCATTTTATTTAAGGCGCCTTTCAAACCACTCAAGGTCACCGTACAACAAGTAACAACAGTAACAATATTAAAACAAAAAATAACAGCAAATAACAATGTCAATAAAAAAACACAATAATATTAGAATAGCACAACATATTGTGGAATACTATATTAAGACTTTATATATAGGCTTTATGAACAGATAGGTTTTGAGAGATTCTTGAAGTACTAGCATCACCTCCTCTTGTACAACGGTTTGAGGAATATATCTTCCAGATAGTACCGCCGCTCCCTATATGCAGAATACGCAGTCTTCGTAGAGCACCAACTCCCAGAGGGGGCACCATCCCAGTAGCTCAAAAAAAATAAAACATGCGCCATTCTCCCATCCGCGCTCGCGACCGCTCGGACATTTGCGGATGAATGTTCATAATTGATGGATGGACATCTATGCCCGGGTAAAAGACATCAGCAATCCGGCACAGAGAAAAGAAAAATAAAGTAAAAAACAAAACAAAAACAGGCATAAAGTTGGCTTGACATTGGACATTCGAGAGTCTCAAATTTAGGGACCGTCTCTAAAGTTACATGTGATATTGTTATACACTTTTCTAACGTCAGTAGCATTTGAAGAGAATGACTTACAGTCATAAAAACAACTGTAATTGTTCATCTAGGTGACAGCTATAATGCACCATTAAATTGAATGTTTGATATTTATTAAAACAAACTGTAAGTCATATGTAAATTATGCTACTTTTTCACAAGGGCTCAAAAGCAAATTTGAAGCTCAATAGCATTTGAGGAAAAAGACTTGCAGTCATAAACCAATTGTAATGTGTTCATTTAGGTGTCAGCTACGATGCACAACTTATACATTTTTTATATATATTAAAATAAAGTGTTACTAAAGTTATATATATATATATTGTTCTGTGTATGTGATTTCAAAGTCTAGACGGGTTGGATTAACCCTTTAACTGCCATATCCCTTAAAATTTGATTGCCAGAGGGTTACTGTAAATGCTTATGCCCGCTGGGCACAGTTTTCCCGATGCCACCGGGGTGGTGTTGCACTGATGGCTTGAGCCCGCCATCGCTGCTTGCAGCTATATTTATTATTATTATTATTATTATTATTTTTTTTATTTTTTTTTAAACCTTCCGGGCATTTTTGGGGGCCATAACATGCTCAAAAACTCTTGAAAATTGGCACACACATTGGAATCTGCGGCCATCAGGACGCCACAGAGACTGGGACCTGGGCGTGGCACAGAGGCTCTACAGCGCCCCCTGGAACACCGTCAGAAATCTTGAACCATAGCTCACACACGCTTGCATGTATTTATATGAAACTCAGTACACTTATAGATCTCATTGAGCTGAACAACTTTCGCGCTCTATGTCATAGGCTCCGCCCAACAGGAAGTCAGCTATTCAGGGCTGTTTAAAAAAAGCATGCTCTGGAATTTAATATACTTGTCATAGGTTTTTTACTTGATTCCCACGAAACTCGGTCAACATGATCTCAAGACATTGGGGATGAAAAATTGCGAGGGGATTTTTGATATCTCGAACGGTTTGCTCGTGGCGAGGCGTTGAAATTAGAGCAATAAATGAGAAACAGGAAATGCCTAATAACATCCACATACATTGCCTGAGTTTGATCAAACTTCATCGGTTTGTTCGCTGTATGATACCAATCGTATATATGTGACTATTAAGAGTCAACGTTATAGCGCCACCAACTGGCAGCAGGAAGTGTGTCATTTTCAAAATGCTTTGAATTCAGCATCTTATTTTTACTCGATTTGCTGCAAACTTCATCAGAATAATGACAAAACAAGGCCGATGAAAATCTGTTGTGGGGATATTGATATCTAATATAGTGTTGCCATGGCAACGTGTCAAACTTGAATATTCTGTTATGGTGAGTTTGAGGCAGATAACAAGCTCAGATTTACATGAAAGTCAAAACACATATCGGTATTATTGATAGCTAGACAATGGCAAAAGCTTTTAAAAGGGCGTGAAGGAGGCACTCTATAGCGCCACCTTTTGTCAAAAGTGGGGGGGTTAGTTTTAGCTACAGACACCAAACTTGGTACATAAATTGTTCTAATCAAGTCGGACAACTTTCTAATTCACAGTCATAAGCTACGATCAACAGGAAGTCGGCTATTTTGATTTGAATGTGTATTTTTGAGATTTTACAGTTGTGAATTAATGCATACTCCTCACAGGGGAAGTACACTATACACACCAAACTTTGTCAACATGAAGAAAAAATATTGAGGAACTTAAATTGCGAACGGATTTTGGTTAGCTTGAACGGTTTTGTCGTGGTGATTTTTTGAAATGACAGTAAAAAGGGAAACATTAATTGTCTTGTATGTTTAAATTGCAGCTTCCAAACACTTCAAAGCATTTTTCCATACAAAGATCAAATCATTCTGAGGAAATATGCATAGTTTCTTGACTTTACAACACTGTATGGATAACAGAAAATTAAAAAACTGTCAGACTTCTCAACTGACATGATCTCACTCTGGCCACTCTGTCTGTGTGAGGAAAGGGAGGGGGAGAGGGAGGGGGAGTGTGAGGGGGTTGGTGACTGTGAATGTTTGGTGACTGACAGTGTGTGTGGATTGTAGGGAGGGGCTGTCTGGCAGAGAGAGAGAGAGAGAGAGAGAGAGAGAGAGAGAAAGAGAGAGAGACCTAATCATCCCTTTAATAATCAGGAAAAAAAATCTGTATTTTAAATTGTTATTGTTTTTGTTGTTGCTAATGGTGGTGTTTTTTCCTTTCATTGCAGGTTAAGAAATCTCTTAGGCCTTATCCTTTTCTGACAGATTTAGGGATTTAAAAACATCCTAAGAATCCTTATTTGTGCTGCAAATAATAATTTCAAACTCATTTGATGCTGACCTATGACAACCTGTGATGTGACATGACATTTATTAATCTCATGGATGTAACAGTAAAACTCTTCAACTGACAGATAAAGCTGCAATGCAAGCAAAACTATTTCACAAATGCTTATAGGTCATTAAAATCATTACAAAACACTAATAAATTATTTAAGGATTTGGTAACACTGTAAAATAATGTCTAATTTGTTAACATTAGTAAATGCATTGGTAACACTTTATAATAACTGCACTCATTAGCTAAGCATTAGTAAATAGTTCATGATTATAAAGCCTTTTCCCTTAATAATAGTCATTATTAAGCAGTAATACATCTATAAATAAATTGTTCTTGGTTTAAAAGCACATATATTACAAAATAGATTAAAGTCTCAGTTGTCTTATTAAATAAATGAATAAACAAAACCCAGTTTGATTCAGAATTCAGAAATATTTATTTCAAGATGCAATAAAAGGAAACTGTACACTTGAATAGCTTTTGAGCGATTCTTGAAGGATTAGCATCACCTTCTCTTGTACGATGGTTTGAGGAATATATCTTCCAGATAGTACTGCCGCTCCCTATATGCAGAGTATGCAGTCTTCGTAGGGCACCAACTCCCAGAGGGGGCACCATCCCAGTTGCTCAAAAAAAAACAAAACATGCTCCATTCTCCCATCTGTGCTCGCGACCGCTCACACCTCATGTTTGCGGCTGAATGTTCGTAATTGATGGATAGACATCTATGCCTGGGTATAGGACATCAGCAATCCGGCACAGAGAAAAGAAAACTAAAGAAAAAAAAACAGGCATAAAGTTGTCTTGACATTGGACATTCGAGAGTCTCAAATTTAGGGCCGGTCTCTAAAGTTACATGTGATATTGTTATACACTTTTCTAACGTCAGTAGAATTTGAAGAGAATGACTTACAGTCATAAAAACAACTGTAATTTTTCATCTATGTGACAGCTATAATGCACAATTAATTTGAATGTTTGATATTTATTACAACAAACTGTAAGTCATATGTAAATTATGCTACTTTTTCACATGGGCTCATATGCAAATTTGAAGCTCAATAGCATTTGAGAAGAAAGACTTGCAGTCACAAAACAATTGTAATGTGTTCATATAGGTGTCAGCTACAATGCACACCTTATACATTTTTTATAAATATAAAAATAAAGTGTTACTAAAGTTATATATATATTGTTCTGTGTATGTGATTTCAAAGTCTAGATTGGTCGGATTAACCCTTTAACTGCCGCATCCCTTAAAACTTGATTGTCAGAGGGTTACTGTAAATGCTTATGCCCGCTGGGCACAGTTTTCCCAATGCCACCGGGGTGGCGTTGCACTGATGGCTTGAGCCCGACATCGCTGCTTGCAGCTATATTTATTATTCTTCTTCTCCAAAATGAATCGCATTTTTGAGGGCCTAAACATGCTCGAAAAGTCATGAAACTTTGCACACACCTCAGAACTGGCGAAAATTTACGTCTGATATGGGTTTCAGAAGTGGGTTTGGCAAAATGGCTCAACAGCGCCACCTATACATGTTCAACGGTGTGCGCCTCGAGCTACGTTTCATGTACATGTATGAAAATCGGAATACACATGTAACTCTCCAATACCTACAAAAAAGTCTCTTGGAGCAAAATCCGAAATCCAACAGGAAGTCGGTTATTTCTAATATTATGAGCAAATTTTGTGTCATTTTTGTCATTTCCATGCGTTGTATTTTAACGAACTCCTCCTAGAGATTCATTCAGATCAACACCAAATTTGGTATGCCTAATCTGAAGGCCTTTGCGATGTTAAATTGCGAAGCTTTTGAGTTTTCGTTAATGGGCGTGTCCGTGGCGGCCTGGCGAATTTTGATGATTCGCCATGAAACAGGAAGTTGCTATAACTCAGACATACAATGACCAATCTGCCCCAAACTTCACATGTTTGATGAGACTCCTGACCTGAACAGATTGACATGCCAATATTCAGTTATAGTCATAGCGCCACCTATTGGCAACAGGAAGTGACATATTTTACACTGCGATGAACTACTCCTAGAAATTTTATGACATCAATGTATTTTTTGTGGTCAGTCTAATCTAAAGGCCTGTGCGATGTTAAGTTGTGAAGATCTTGAGTTTTCGTTAAAAGGCGTGTCCATGGCGCCGCCACGAAGTTCGATGTCTCGCCATGGGAATAAAAGATGTTATAACTCAGGTATAAAATGTCCGATCTTCCCCAAACTTCACATGTGTGATAAGAGTCCTGGCCTGAACAGATCTGCAGGCCAATATTCCACACGGGTGTGGCAGAATGGCTCTATAGCGCCACCTATACACTTTCAATGGAGTGCGCCTCGAGCTATGTTTCACGTACATGTACAAAAATTGGTACACACATGTAACACTCCAATACCTACAAAAAAGTCTCTTGGTACGAAATCCGAATCCCAACAGGAAGTCGGATATTTAGAATTTTCTCTGCAAAATTGGCGTTGTTTTTGCCATTTTCAGGGGTTGTACTTTAACGAACTCCTCCTAGAGATTTATTCAGATCAACACCAAACCTGGTCAGTGTAATCTTAAGCCCTTTGCGATGTTAAATTGCGAAGATCTTTAGATTTCGTTAAAGGGCGTGTCCATGGCGGCCTGACAAATTTCGATGTTTCGCCATGAAAAAGGAAGTTGCTGTAACTCAGACATACAATGTCCAATCTGCCCCAAACTTCACATGTTAGATAAGACTTCTGCCCTTAACAGATCTACATGCCCACATTCAGTTATAGTCATAGCGCCACCTATTGGCAACAGGAAGTGACATGTTTTACGCTGCGACAAACTACTCCTATAATTTTTTTTAGATTAACATATATTTTGTGGTCAGTCTAATCTAAAGGCCTGTGCAATGTTAACTTTTGGAGATCTTGAGTTTTTGTTAAAGGGCGTTTCCATGGCGCCATGACAAAATTTGATGTCTTGCCACAGCAAGAGAAGTTGTTGTAACTCAAGCATAAAATGTTCAATCTTCCCCTAACTTCACATGTTTGATAAGAGTCCTGGCCTTAACACATCTGAAGGCCAATATTCCATTATAATGATAGCGCCACCTGCTGGCAACGGTAAGATTGGCACATATATGGGATATACTTTGATATATTCCACTTATATTTAGGACATTAAATGCATATTTCTCAACGTTCACCTTTTTACTAAAGCCACACGATGGCGGTGAGCCCGGGTGCGAGGGCCCGTTCATCGCTGCTTGCAGCTTTAATTAGGGCCCGAGCACCGATGGTGTGAGGACCCTCTTGGAATTGCTCCGTTTATTATTATTATTATTATTATTATTATTCTTCTTCTCTAAGATGAATCGCATTTTTGAGGGCCTAAACATGCTCGAAAAGTCATGAAACTTTGCACACACCTCAGAACTGGCGAAAATTTACGTCTGATATGGGTTTCAGAAGTGGGTGTGGCAAAATGGCTCAACAGCGCCACCTATACACGTTCAACGGTGTGCGCCTCGAGCTACGTTTCATGTACATGTATGAAAATCGGTATACACATGTAACTCTCCAATACCTACAAAAAAGTCTCTTGGAGCAAAATCCGAAACCCAACAGGAAGTCGGTTATTTCTAATATTATGAGCAAATTTTGTGTCATTTTTGTCATTTCCATGCGTTGTATTTTAACGAACTCCTCCTAGAGATTAATTCAGATCAACACCAAATTTGGTATGCCTAATCTAAACGCCTTTGCGATGTTAAATTGCGAAGCTTTTGAGTTTTCGTTGAAGGGCCTGTGTGTGGCGGCCTGGTGAATTTCGATGATTCGCCATGAAACAGGAAGTTGCTATAACTCAGACATACAATGACCAATCTGCCCCAAACTTCACAAGTTTGATGAGACTCCTGTCCTGAACAGTTTGACATGACCATATTCAGTTATAGTCATAGCGCCACCTATTGGCAACAGGAAGTGACATATTTTAAGCTGCGACAAACTACTCCTAGAAATTTTTGACATCAATGTCTTTTTTGTCGTCAGTCTAATCTAAAGGCCTGTACGATGTTAAATTGAGAAGATCTTGAGTTTTCGTTAAAGGGCGTGTCCATGGCGCCATGTCAAAGTTCGATGTCTTGCCATGGGAGTAGAAGTTGTTGTAACTCAGTCATAAAATATCAGATCTTGCCCAAACTTCAAATGTTTGATAAGAGTACAGACCTGAACACATCTGGAGGCTAATATTCCATTGGGTGTGGCAAAATGGCTCGATAGCGCCACCTATACATTTTCAATGGAGTGCGCCTCGAGCTACATGTCATATACATGTACGAAAATCGGTAAACATATGTAACACACCAATAGCTACAAAAAAGTCTCTTGGTACGAAATCCGAATCCCAACAGGAAGTCGGTTATTTTTAATTTTCCCTGCAAAATTGGTGTTGTTTTTGTCATTTTCAGGGGTTGTATTTTAACGAACTCCTCCTAGAGATTTATTCAGATCAACACCAAACTTGGTCAGTGTAATCTAAAGCCCTTTGCCATGTTAAATTGCGAAGGAATTGAGGTTTCGTTAAAGGGCGTGTCCATGGCGGCCTGACAAATTTCGATGATTCGCCATGAAAAATGATGGTGCTATAACTCACACATACAATGTCCAATCCGCCCCAAACTTCACATTTTTGATAAGACTCTTCACCTGAACAGATCTACATGCCAATATTCAGTAATAGTCATAGCGCCACCTATTGGCAACTGGAAGTGACATATTTTACACTGTGACAAACTACTCCTAGAAATTTTATGACATCAATGTCTTTTTTGTGGTCAGTCTAATCTAAAGACCTGTGTGATGTTTAGTTGTGAAGATCTTGAGTTTTTGTTAAAAGGCATGTCCATGTCGCCATGACGAAGTTCGATGTCTCGCCATGGGAATAAAAGATGTTATAACTCAGGCATAAAATGTCCGATCTTGCCCAAACTTCACATGTGTGATAAGGGTCCTGGCTTGAACACATCTGAAGGCCAATATTCCATTATAACGATAGCGCCACCTGCTGGCAACAGGAAGATTGGCACACATATGGAATAAACTTTGATATATTGCACTTATATTTATGAGTTTAAATGCATATTTCTCAACGTTCACCTTTTTACTAAAGCCACACGATGGCGGTGAGCCCGGGTGCGAGGGCCCGTTCATCGCTGCTTGCAGCTTTAATTATTCTTCTTCTTCTTCTTCTCCCGAATGAATCGCATTTTTGAGGGCTTTAACATGCTCAAAAAGTCATGAAACTTTGCACACGCGTCAAACCTGGTGAAAATTTTCGTCTGATATAGGATTCAGAAGAGGGTGTGGCAAAATGGCTCGACAGCGCCACCTATACCAAGAAAATCAACAGCCTTCCAGCTATGTTTCACGTACATGCACGAAAATTGGCACACATATGTAACACACCAATACCTACAAAAAAGACTCTTGGAGCGAAATTCTAAACCCAACAGGAAGTCGGTTATTTTTAATATTATGAGCATATTTTGTGTAATTTTGGTCATTTCCATGTGTTGTATTTTAACGAACTCCTCCTAGAGAGTTCTTCAAATCAACACCAAATTTGGTATGCCTAATCTAAAGGCCTTTGCGATGTTAAATTGCGAAGATCTTGAGTTTTCGTTGAAGGGCGTGTCCGTGGCAGCCTGGCGAATTTCGATGATTCGCCATGAAAAATGAAGTTGCTATAACTCACACATACAATGTCCAATCTGCCCCAAACTTCACATGTTTGATGAGACTCCGAACCTGAACAGATTGACATGCCCATATTCAGTTATAGTCATAGCGCCACCTATTGGCAACAGGAAGTGACATACTTTACGCTGCAACAAACTACTCCTATAAATTTTATGACATCAATGTCTTTTTTGTGGTCAGTCTAATCTAAAGGCCTGTGCGATGTTCAGTTGTGAAGATCTTGAGTTTTCGTTAAAAGGCTTGTTCATGGCGCCGCGACGAAGTTCGATGTCTCGCCATGGGAATAAAAGATGTTATAACTCAGGCATAAAATGTCCGATCTTCCCCAAACTTCACATGTGTGATAAGAGTCCTGGCCTGAACAGATCTGCAGGCCAATATTCCACCGGGTGTGGCAGAATGGCTCGATAGTGCCACCTATACACTTTCAACGGAGTGCGCCTCGAGCTATGTTTCACGTACATGTACAAAAATTGGTACACACATGTAATACTCCAATACCTACAAAAAAGTCTCTTGGTACGAAATCCGGATCCCAACAGGAAGTCGGTTATTTTGAATTTTCCCTTCAAAATTGGTGTTGTTTTTGCCATTTTCAGGGGTTGTACTTTAACTAACTCCTCCTAGAGATTTATTCAGATCAACACCAAACTTGGTCAGTGTAATCTAAAGCCCTTTGCCATAATAAATTGCGAAGGACTTGAGGTTTCGTTAAAGGGCGGGTCCATGGCGGCCTGACAAATTTCGATGTTTCGCCATGAAAAAGGAAGTTGCTGTAACTCAGACATACAATGTCCAATCTGCCCCAAACTTCACATGTTGGATAAGACTCTTGACCTGAACAGATCTACATGCCAATATTCAGTTATAGTCATAGCGCCACCTATTGGCAACAGGAAGTGACATATTTTACACGGTGAGAGACTATTTCTAGAAATTTTATGACATCAATGTCTTTTTTGTGGTCAGTCTAATCTAAAGACCTGTGTGATGTTTAGTTGTGAAGATCTTGAGTTTTTGTTAAAAGGCGTGTCCATGGCGCCGTGACGAAGTTCGATGTCTCTCCATGGGAATAAAAGATTTTATAACTCAGGCATAAAATGTCCGATCTTGACCAAACATCACATGTGTGATAAGGGTCCTGGCCTAAACAGATCTGAAGGCCAATATTCCATCGAGTGTGGCAAAATGGCTCGATAGCGCCACCTATACACTTTCAACGGAGTGCGTATACACTTTAAATGGAGTGCGCCTCGAGCTATGTTTCACGTACATGTACAAAAATCGGTACACACATGTAAAACACCAATATCTATGAAAAATTCTCTTGGTACGAAATCCGAATCCCAACAGGAAGTCAGTTATTTAGAATTTTCTCTGCAAAATTAGTGTTGTTTTGGCCATTTTCAGGGGTTGGACTTTAACAAACTCCTCCTAGAGATTTATTCAGATCAACACCAAACTTGGTCAGTGTAATCTTAAGCCTTTTGCGATCTTAAATTGCGAAGATCTTGAGGTTTCGTTAAAGGGCGTGTCCATGGCGGCCTGACAAATTTCGATGTTTCGCCATGAAATAGGATGTTGTTGTAACTCAGGCATAAAATGTCCAATCCTCCCCAAACCTCACATGTTCGACAGAAGTCCTGCCCTGAACACATCTGAAGGCCAATATTCCACTATAATGATAGCGCCACCTGCTGGCAACAGGAAGATTGGCACATATATGGAATAAACATTGATATATTCTACTTATAATTATGAGTTTAAACGCATATTTCTCACCGTTCACTTATTAACTAAAGCCACTCGCTGCCGGTGAGCCCGGGTGCGAGGGCCCGTTCATCGCTGCTTGCAGCTTTAATTAGGGCCCGAGCACCGAGGTGCGAGGACCCTCTTGTATCTGCTTTGTTTTTTATTTAGGGCTCAAGCCCAAAGGGCGAGAGGCCTATTGTTTTCCTTAGGATTATTTTTTATTATTAGGGCCCGAGCACCGATGGTGTGAGGACCCTCTTGGAATTGCTCCGTTTATTATTATTATTATTATTATTCTTCTTCTCTAAGATGAATCGCATTTTTGAGGGCCTAAACATGCTCGAAAAGTCATGAAACTTTGCACACACCTCAGAACTGGCGAAAATTTACGTCTGATATGGGTTTCAGAAGTGGGTGTGGCAAAATGGCTCAACAGCGCCACCTATACACGTTCAACGGTGTGCGCCTCGAGCTACGTTTCATGTACATGTATGAAAATCGGTATACACATGTAACTCTCCAATACCTACAAAAAAGTCTCTTGGAGCAAAATCCGAAACCCAACAGGAAGTCGGTTATTTCTAATATTATGAGCAAATTTTGTGTCATTTTTGTCATTTCCATGCGTTGTATTTTAACGAACTCCTCCTAGAGATTAATTCAGATCAACACCAAATTTGGTATGCCTAATCTAAAGGCCTTTGCGATGTTAAATTGCGAAGCTTTTGAGTTTTCGTTGAAGGGCCTGTGTGTGGCGGCCTGGCGAATTTCGATGATTCGCCATGAAACAGGAAGTTGCTATAACTCAGACATACAATGACCAATCTGCCCCAAACTTCACATGTTTGATGAGACTCCTGTCCTGAACAGTTTGACATGACCATATTCAGTTATAGTCATAGCGCCACCTATTGGCAACAGGAAGTGACATATTTTACGCTGCGACAAACTACTCCTAGAAATTTTTGACATCAATGTCTTTTTTGTCGTCAGTCTAATCTAAAGGCCTGCACGATGTTAAATTGAGAAGATCTTGAGTTTTCGTTAAAGGGCGTGTCCATGGCGCCATGTCAAAGTTCGATGTCTCGCCATGGGAGTAGAAGTTGTTGTAACTCAGTCATAAAATATCAGATCTTGCCCAAACTTCAAATGTTTGATAAGAGTACTGACCTGAACACATCTGGAGGCTAATATTCCATTGGGTGTGGCAAAATGGCTCGATAGCGCCACCTATAAATTTTGAATGGAGTGCGCCTCGAGCTACATGTCATATACATGTACGAAAATCGGTAAACATATGTAACACACCAATAGCTACAAAAAAGTCTCTTGGTACGAAA
This sequence comes from Carassius gibelio, assembly GCF_023724105.1. Lineage (NCBI taxonomy): Eukaryota > Metazoa > Chordata > Actinopteri > Cypriniformes > Cyprinidae > Carassius > Carassius gibelio. Next base: position 18,741,278 of record NC_068398.1, on the reverse strand, counting down.
CCCGAATCCCAACAGGAAGTCGGTTATTTTTAATTTTCCCTGCAAAATTGGTGTTGTTTTTGTCATTTTCAGGGGTTGTATTTTAACGAACTCCTCCTAGAGATTTATTCAGATCAACACCAAACTTGGTCAGTGTAATCTAAAGCCCTTTGCCATGTTAAATTGCGAAGGAATTGAGGTTTCGTTAAAGGGCGTGTCCATGGCGGCCTGACAAATTTCGATGATTCGCCATGAAAAATGATGGTGCTATAACTCACACATACAATGTCCAATCCGCCCCAAACTTCACATTTTTGATAAGACTCTACACCTGAACAGATCTACATGCCAATATTCAGTTATAGTCATAGCGCCACCTATTGGCAACTGGAAGTGACATATTTTACACTGTGACAAACTACTCCTAGAAATTTTATGACATCAATGTCTTTTTTGTGGTCAGTCTAATCTAAAGACCTGTGTGATGTTCAGTTGTGAAGATCTTGAGTTTTTGTTAAAAGGCATGTCCATGTCGCCATGACGAAGTTCGATGTCTCGCCATGGGAATAAAAGATGTTATTACTCAGGCATAAAATGTCCGATCTTGCCCAAACTTCACATGTGTGATAAGGGTCCTGGCTTGAACACATCTGAAGGCCAATATTCCATTATAACGATAGCGCCACCTGCTGGCAACAGGAAGATTGGCACACATATGGAATAAACTTTGATATATTGCACTTATATTTATGAGTTTAAATGCATATTTCTCAACGTTCACCTTTTTACTAAAGCCACACGATGGCGGTGAGCCCGGGTGCGAGGGCCCGTTCATCGCTGCTTGCAGCTTTAATTATTATTATTATTATTTTTTTTTTTCCAACGTCTCGGGGGCTTTTGGGGCCCTTAACGTGCTTAAAAAGTCTTGAAAATTGGCACACAGATTGGAACCTGCGGCCATTAGGGCCGGGCAGAGACTGATACACGGGCGTGGCACAGGGGCTCTACAGCGCCCCCTGGAATATGGAGGGCCATATATCATACATTCTTGCTCGTAGACGTATGAAACTCGGTACACATATAAATCTCATCAATCCAAACAACTTTTGTATTGCATATCATAGGCTCCGCCCAACAGGAAGTTGGCTATTTAGGGTTTAGTATTCAAATTTTTCGTCAAAGTTGTGGGGGCTTTTGGGGTCCTTAACATACTCAAAAACTCTTGAAAATTTGCGCACACTTTGGAATCTGTGGCCTTTAGGAGCCTGCAGAGGCTGGGACCCGGGCGTGGCACAGGGGCTCTACGGCGCCCCCTGGAACACAGTCAGAAATGTTGATGTATAGCTCACACATACTTGCACATATTCATATGAAACTCAGTACACATATAGATCTCATCGTGCCAAACAACTTTCGTATTGCATGTCATAGGCTCCGCCCATCAGGAAGTCAGCTATTTAGAGTTATGTAAAAAGCGCATGCTCTGGAATTTGAAATACTTGTCATAGGTTTTTTTCTCGATTGCCGCCAAACTCGGTCAACATGATCTCAAGACACTGGGGATGAAAAATTGCCAGGGGATTTTTGATATCTCGAACGGTTTGCTCGTGGCGAGGCGTTGAAATTATGGCGAGAAATGAGAAACAGGAAGTGTCTAATACCGTCCACATACATTTCCTGATTTTAATCAAACTTCATCAGATTATTCGTTGTATGATGTCGATCGCATATATGTGACTATTAGGAGTCAAAGTTATAGCGCCACCAACTGGCAGAAGGAAGTGTGTCATTTTCAAAATGCTTTGAATTCAGCATCTTATTATTACTCGATTTGCTTCAAACTTCATCAGAATAATGTTAAAACACAGCCGATATAAATCTGCAAGGGGGATATTGATATCTAAAAAATTGTTGGCGTGGCAACATGTCAAACTGGAATACTTCTCAGGTGATTTTGAGGCATATAACATGCTTAGAATTTCATCAAACTCAGAACACATATCAGTATTTATGATAACTAGACACTGGCAAAAGTTCATAAGAGGGCGTGGAAGAGGCACTCTATAGCGCCACCTTTTGTCAAAAGTGGGGGGGTTAGTTTTAGCTACAGACACCAAACTCGGTAAAAAAATTGTTCTTATCAAGACGGACAACTTTCTAATTCACAGTCATCAGCTACGATCAACAGGAAGTCAGCTATTTTGATTTGATTGTGGATTTTTTTTTTACATTTAGTTGTGAATTAATGCATACTGCTCAGAGGAGAGTAACACTATACACACCAAACTTTGTCTACATGATGCCAAAACATTTTAAACAACTTAAATTGCCAATGGATTTTGGATAGCTTGAACGGTTTTGTCGTGGTGATTTTTTTTAATGACAGTTAAACTGGAATTATTAATTTTCCTGCATTTTTAAATTCCAAACACTTCAAAACCTTTTTTCATACAGACAAAAAGTCATTCTGAGTAAATATGGATAGTTTCACGACTTTACAACACTGTATGGATAATAGAAAATTAAAAAACTGTCAGACATCTCATATCACTCTGTCCCTCTGTTTGAGTGTGTGTGCTTAGACTTCCATTGTCTGAGAGAAATTGCGCCCCTACAGGTGCAATTACCGGAGATTTAGTTTCTCTTTTAAATCGGTTAAAATACAAATAAATACTTGGATTTAATTCACACTGACAAGCTAAACCAACATATATGATTATTACCGGGTCAGGGCTCATTAATAATTGATGTGTGGTCAGTGATACGTGAGAAACACGAGAGATGAATCACCGCTCTGAGCAGGAGCATCTGGAATGATGAGCTCAGAAAAAACGAGTTTATTCTTGTTTTATAGCTATTAAAAATAAAGTATTGCAGCGATATCACACAATTCACCAATTAGAACACACCAAGAGCTAAATTCAGATGTTTTTGAACTGTTTGTGTGAAAATGAAATATTTGCGCCTCCCTATCTACGCCTCCGATCAGCGCGTACAGTGTCGAGCTCAAAACAAACGAATTTATTCTTGTTTAAGAGCTTTTTTAAATAAAATATTACCACAAATGCACACAATAAACCCATTGTAACACTACAAGAGCTAAATGCAGGTGTTTGTGACCCGTTTAAGTGTGCAAGACTATTTGAAAGCGCGACTGGCACAATAACATATATCTCTCGAGCTGCAGGATTCTGCCTTTCGTCGTACGAACGAACACATCACGGACAAGATTATTTCAAAATAGCTTGCCGAATATAAACGAAAACAGCCACGTGAACATAAACCGTTGAGAAATATATCTGAAGTGGATCTACTGGATTTGAATATTAAGTGACCGCATATACCAGCTGCTTCTGTCTTCAATTTTAATCTATATAAAAAATGTAATTCATTCATTTTGGCTGCGTTTTTAATGTGTGTACGTATTTATTTATTTATTATTTTGCTCTAACAAGAATTAATCTATATTTAATTAAATCAATTACATTTTATTTTACATTTGATTTGTCCATTTCTGCATCTAAACGCCTAAAAACATAAAACATGCTCTATTATACTATTGTTAGCAATTTCTTTATCGTCCAATTTATCTGGTGTACACACTTTTATTTTCATAATAAACTTGTTTGTTAGATTATACACAGTTACAGTGGTCTATAATAAATATTAACAGGTTTTATTCAAGCTGTTTAGAATGATTGCAGTAGGCTAAAAAACATTGGAAAACAATAACTGTTGTACTTTTTTATATATTTTGTATAATTTCATAGTTTATGCATTATAGTTATAAAAACAAATAAATTTAGCCACTCACTTAGAAATCTTAAGCCTTATCCTTTTCTTACAGTTTTAGGAATTTTTAAAAATCGTAAAAAACCTTTTAATAATAAATAATTTCAAACTCAAAAAGTAAATAGTCAGTTCATGCTTTATAAAGCCTTGTCCCAATATTAATAGTCAGTAGTAAGCAGTTTATAAATACAGCTATAAATAGCTTGTTTTTGGTTTATAAGCACATTTATTAAAAAGGAGAGTAAAGGATCAGTTATCTTCCTATGAAAAATAAAAAAATAAAAATAAACAAACAACAACACAGATTGATACAGAACTCAGAAATTCTATTGTGGATTTATGATAAAATCAGCCTGTAAATGAATTCATTCTCCTCCAAGAAGACATAAGTAGTTCACACCAAACTTTTTTTTTAACATGAAGCCAATATACTGAAGATGTTAAATTGCGAATGGGTTTAGGATACCTTAAATGGTGTGGCCATAGCGATTTATTAAAGTAACATAAAAAAATACAATAGTTATTTTACTATATCTTTAAATTTTTTCATTCCAAACTCTTCATAATTTTTTATATACGTAGAAGTCTTCATTTGAAGGAACCACAGTAAGTTTCAAAGCTTTATCATTTTCAAGAGCCAGCATAAAATTAAAACTATCATAACTTATAAATGAAGCTTGCAATTCTTAGTACCAATAATGGCCACCAGATGGCGCTATAGGATCACTTTTAAATAATTATTGTAGAAACAAGTATGATTTAAATCATTTATAGAAATCTTTCAAAGAAAAATAATATGAATTTTATGTATTTTACTGATAAAATGACCCTCACTTAATTAGAATAACAAGCGGAAGTATTGTGAACTGTATATTAAGAATAATTCTTTATAGGCTTTATGGACAGATACGTTTTGAGTGACTCTTGAAGGTTCAGCACAACATCCTCTTTTACCACTGTTTAAAGAATTTATCTTACAGAACAGATGCGAATGAATTTTGGATAGCTTGAATGGTTTTGTCGTGGTGATTTTTTGAAATAACAGTAAAAAAGTAACCAGTAAATGTCTTTTATTTTTTTAAAGTGCAGCTTCTAAACACTTCAAAAAAATTTACACATAGAAGACAAGTCATTCTGAGGAAATATGCATAGTTTCATGACTATACAACACTATATGGATGATAGAAAATTAAAAAACTATCATACATCTGATGTCACTCAGTCCCACTGTCACTGTGGGTAATGTGTGTGTGTGTGTGTGTGTGTGTGTGTTAAGTGAATTAGGTGTGAAACTATCAGGGAGCATTTAGTCTCCAGTGCCAACATTTTACAGAACTGCCACTTTCCTGGAGTCTCAGAATTACAATGTGTCAGGTTCTGAGAGATCTAAGATTCCAAAAAAAATTTTAATTAGAATACCATGAAGTATTGTGAAATACTATATATTAAGACTTTATATATAGGCTTTATGAACAGATTGGAGTGACTCGTGAAGGACCAGCACCACGTCCTCTTGTCCGATGGTTTGAGGAATATATCTTCCAGAATCCGGGATTAAGGAGCTCATTTTTATTCCACCTCCTTTCCTGAAAGTCTGTCTTGCAGAATTGACTAAAAATTAATCTTCACATTAATTCCTAATTATTTTGCAATTCTTTTTGTCAGTTCTTCTTGACCTGTTTTTTTCTTCTTCTTTTCTGACCTCATGACCCAGTCAGCATTTTTGTACAATGGTCAAGTCTTAACTTATCCATTTCTGTATTGCATTTGTGTTTGATATTTCTCATGGGTATTTCATAATTTTCGACTTTACAGTTTGAGTTAAAACTCTTTTTTAGCGCATTCCATCTGTAAAAGAAAACATGCCTAATAATTCTACACACATGAATATAAAGTGTTTTTCTCTTCCAGCTTTCCTGGACTATTGTATAGCACTCATAAATGATTAAATAAAAATAATGGTAGTTATTAAGATTGATATGGTTTGGAATTGGTAAAATGTTCTTGGAAAAAAATCACAATAAAACAATGTTTTAATGTTTAAGTTTGGAATATTAACTGACATGAATGAATGCTATATAAATATTGTTCATGTTAACATAATGTTTATAAATGGAATCTTTTTGTAAAGTGTTACTAAAGTTATAAATATATATATATATATATATATATATATATATATATATATATATATATATATATATATATTGTTCTGTGAATGTAATTTTAAAGTCTAGATGATTCGGATTAACCCTTTAACTGCCATATCCTTTAAAACCTCACTGCCAGAGGGATATTATGAATGCATGTGCCCGCTGGGCACACTTTACCTGATACCACCGGGGTGGCGATGGCATTGGTGGCTTGAGCCCGCCATCGCTGCTTGCAGCTATATTCTTCTTCTTCTTCTTCTTCTTCTTCTTCTTCTCCTGAATGAATCGCATTTTTGAGGGCTTTAACATGCTCAAAAAGTCATGAAACTTTGCACACGCGTCAAACCTGGTGAAAATTTTCGTCTAATATAGGATTCAGAAGAGGGTGTGGCAAAATGGCTCGACAGCGCCACCTATACCAAGAAAATCAACAGCCTTCCAGCTATGTTTCACGTACATGCATGAAAATTGGCACACATATGTAACACACCAATACCTACAAAAAAGACTCTTGGAGCGAAATTCTAAACCCAACAGGAAGTCGGTTATTTTTAATATTATGAGCATATTTTGTGTAATGTTGGTCATTTCCATGTGTTGTATTTTAACGAACTCCTCCTAGAGAGTTCTTCAAATCAACACCAAATTTGGTATGCCTAATCTAAAGGCCTTTGCGATGTTAAATTGCGAAGATCTTGAGTTTTCGTTGAAGGGCGTGTTCGTGGCGGCCTGGCGAATTTCGATGATTCGCCATGAAAAATGAAGTTGCTTTAACTCACACATACAATGTCCAATCTGCCCCAAACTTCACATGTTTGATGAGACTCCGAACCTGAACAGATTGACATGCCCATATTCAGTTATAGTCATAGCGCCACCTATTGGCAACAGGAAGTGACATATTTTACGCTGCGACGAACTACTCCTAGAAATTTTATGACATCAATGTCTTTTTTGTGGTCAGTCTAATCTAAAGGCCTGTGCGATGTTCAGTTGTGAAGATCTTGAGTTTTCGTTAAAAGGCTTGTTCATGGCGCCGCGACGAAGTTCGATGTCTCGCCATGGGAATAAAAGATGTTATAACTCAGGCATAAAATTTCCGATCTTCCCCAAACTTCACATGTGTGATAAGAGTCCTGGCCTGAACAGATCTGCAGGCCAATATTCCACCGGGTGTGGCAGAATGGCTCTATAGCGCCACCTATACACTTTCAACGGAGTGCGCCTCGAGCTATGTTTCACGTACATGTACAAAAATTGGTACACACATGTAACACTCCAATACCTACAAAAAAGTCTCTTGGTACGAAATCCGGATCCCAACAGGAAGTCAGTTATTTTGAATTTTCCCTTCAAAATTGGTGTTGTTTTTGCCATTTTCAGGGGTTGTACTTTAACGAACTCCTCCTAGAGATTTATTCAGATCAACACCAAACTTGGTCAGTGTAATCTAAAGCCCTTTGCGATAATAAATTGCGAAGATCTTGAGGTTTCGTTAAAGGGCGTGTCCATGGCGGCCTGACAAATTTCGATGTTTCGCCATGAAATAGGATGTTGTTGTAACTCAGGCATAAAATGTCCAATCCTCCCCAAACCTCACATGTTCGATAAAACTCCTGCCCTGAACACATCTGAAGGCCAATATTCCATTATAATGATAGCGCCACCTGCTGGCAACAGGAAGATTGGCACATATATGGAATAAACATTGATATATTCTACTTATATTTATGAGTTTAAACGCATATTTCTCACCGTTCACCTATTAACTAAAGCCACTCGCTGCCGGTGAGCCCGGGTGCGAGGGCCCGTTCATCGCTGCTTGCAGCTTTAATTAGGGCTCAAGCCCGAAGGGGCGAAGAGCCCTATTGTTCTTCTAAAGATTATTCTTCTTCTTATTATTTTTTTTATTTTTTATTAAACCTTCCGGGGGTTTTTAGGGGCCTTAACATGCTCAAAAACTCTTGAAAATTGGCACACACATTGGAATCTGCGGCCATCAGGATGCTGCAGAGGCTGGGACCCGGGCGTGGCACAGGGACTCTACAGCGCCCCCTGGAACACCTTCAGATATCTTGAACCATAGCTCACACACACTTGCATGTATTTATATGAAACTCGGTACACTTATAGATCTCATTGAGCCGAACAACTTTCACACTTTATGTCTTAGGCTCCGCCCAACAGGAAGTCAGCTATTCAGGGCTGTTTAAAAAAAGCATGCTCTGGAATTTGAAATACTCCTCTGAGGTTTTCAACCCGTTCGTCACGAAACTCGGTGAACATGATCTCAAGACATTGGGGATGAAAAATTGCGAGGGGATTTTTGATATCTCGAACGGTTTGCCCGTGGTGAGGCGTTGAAATTATGGCGAGAAATGAGAAACAGGAAATGTCTAATAACGTCCACATACATTTCCTGAATTTGATCAAACTTCATTGGTTTGTTCGTTGTATGATACAGATCGTATATATGTGACTATTAAGAGTCAACGTTATAGCGCCACCAACTGGCAGCAGGAAGTGAGTCATTTTCAAAATGTTTTGAATTTAGCATCTTATTTTTACTCAATTTCCTTAAAACTTCATCAGAATAATGACAAAACACGGCCAATGTAAATCTGTTGTGGGGATATTGATATCTAATATGGCGTTGCCATGGCAACGTGTCAAACTTGAATGTTCTGTTATGATGAGTTTGAGGCAGACAACAACCTCAGATTTACATGAAACTCAAAACACATATCAGTATTAGTGATAGCTAGACAATGGCAAAAGCTTTTAAAAGGGCGTGAAGGAGGCACGCTATAGCGCCACCTTTTGTCAAAAGTGGGGGGGTTAGTTTTAGCTACAGACACAAAACTTGGTACATAAATTGTTCTAATCAAGACGGACAACTTTCTAATTCACAGTCATAAGCTACGATCAACAGGAAGTCGGCTATTTTGATTTGAATGTGTATTTTTGAGATTTTACAGTTGTGAATTAATGCATACTCCTCACAGGGGAAGTACACTATACACACCAAACTTTGTCTACATGAAGAAAAACCATTGAGGAACTTAAATTGAGAATGGATTTTGGTTAGCTTGAACGGTTTTGTCGTGGTGAATTTTTGAAATGACAGTAAAAAGGGAAACATTAATTGTCTTGTATGTTTAAATTGCAGCTTCCAAACACTTCAAAGCATTTTTTTATACAAAGATCAAATCATTCTGAGGAAGTATGCATAGTTTCACGACTTTACAACACTGTATGGATAAAAGAAAATTAAAAAACTGTCAGACTTCTCAACTGACATGATCTCACTCTGGCCACCCTGTCTGTGTGAGGGAAGGGAGGGGGAGAGGGAGGGGGAGTGTGAGGGGGTTGGTGACTGTGACAGTGTGTGTGGACTGTAGGGAGGGGCTGTCTGGCAGAGAGAGAGAGAGAGAGAGAGACCTAATCATCCCTTTAATAATCAGGAAAAATATCTGTATTTTAAATTGTTATTGTTTTTGTTGTTGCTAATGGTGGTGTTTTTTTCCTTTCATTACAGGTTAAGAAATCTCTTAGGCCTTATCCTTTTCTGACAGTTTTAGGGATTTAAAAACATCCTAAGAACCCTAATTTGTGCTGCAAATAATAATTTCAAACTCATTTGATACTGACCTATGACAACCTGTGACGTGACATTTATTAATCTCATGGATGTAACAGTAAAACTCTTCAACTGACAGATAAAGCTGCAATGCAAGCAAAACTATTTCACAAATGCTTATAGGTCATTAAAATCATTACAAAACACTAATACATTATTTAAGGATTTGGTAACACTGTAAAATAATGTCTAATTTGTTAACATTAGTATATGCAATGGTAACACTTTATAATAATTGCACTCATTAGCTAAGCTTTAGTAAATAGTTCATGATTATAAAGCCTTTTCCCTTAATAATAGTCATTATTAAGCAGTAATACATCTATAAATAAATTGTTCTTGGTTTAAAAGCACATATATTACAAAGGAGATTAAAGTCTCAGTTGTCTTATAAAATAAATAAATAAACACAACCCAGTTTGATTCAGAATTCAGAAATATTTATTTCAAGATGCAATAAAAGGAAACTGTACACTTGAATAGCTTTTATGCGATTCTTGAAGGATTAGCATCACCTCTTCTTGTAAGATCGTTTGAGGAATATATCTTCCAGATAGTACCGCCGCTCCCTATATGCATAGTATGCAGTCTTCGTAGGGCACCAACTCCCAGAGGGGGCACCATCCCAGTTGCTCAAAAAAAAACAAAAAAAAAAACATGCACCATTCTCCCATCCGCGCTCGCGACCGCTCACACCTCATGTTTGCGGCTGAATGTTCGTAATTGATGGATGGACATCTATGCCTGGGTATAGGACATCAGCAATCCGGCACAGAGAAAAGAAAACTAAAGAAAATAAAACAGGCATAAAGTTGTCTTGACATTGGACTTTCTAGAGTCTCAAATTTAGGGCCGGTCTCTAAAGTTACATGTGATATTGTTATACACTTTTCTAACGTCAGTAGCATTTGAAGAGAATGACTTACAGTCATAAAAACAACTGTAATTGTTCATCTAGGTGACAGCTATAATGCACAATTAAATTGAATGTTTGATATATATTACAACAAACTGTAAGTCATATGTAAATTATGCTACTTTTTCACATGGGCTCAAATGCAAATTTGAAGCTCAATAGCATTTGAGAAGAAAGACTTGCAGTCATAAAACAATTGTAATGTGTTCATATAGGTGTCAGCTACAATGCACACCTTATACATTTTTTATAAATATTAAAATAAAGTGTTACTAAAGTTATATATATTGTTCTGTGTATGTGATTTCAAAGTCTAGATTGGTCGGATTAACCCTTTAACTGCCGCATCCCTTAAAACTTGATTGTCAGAGGGTTACTGTAAATGCTTATGCCCGCTGGGCACAGTTATCCTGATGCCACCGGGATGGCGTTGCACTGATGGCTTGAGCCCGACATCGCTGCTTGCAGCTATATTTAGGGCCCGAGCACCGAGGTGCGAGGACCCTCTTGTATCTGCTTTGTTTATTATTATTAGGGCCCGAGCACCGAGGTGCGAGGACCCTCTTGTATCTGCTTTGTTTATTATTATTAGGGCTCAAGCCCGAAGGGGCGAAGAGCCCTATTGTTCCCCTAAGGATTATTCTTTTTCTTATTATTATTATTATTTTTTTTATTTTTTATTAAACCTTCCGGGGGTTTTTGGGGGCCTTAACATGCTCAAAAACTCTTGAAAATTGGCACACACATTGGAATCTGCGGCCATCAGGACGCCACAGAGACTGGGACCCGGGCGTGGCACAGGGGCTCTACAGCGCCCCCTGGAACACAGTCAGAAATCTTGAACCATAGCTCACACACACTTGCATATATTTATATGAAACTCAGTACACTTGTAGATCTCATTGAGCTGAACAACTTTCGCGCTCTATGTCAAAGGCTCCGCCCAACAGGAAGTCAGCTATTCATGGCTGTTTAAAAAAAGCATGTTCTGGAATTTGATATACTTGTCATAGGTTTTTTACATGATTGCCACCAAACTCGGTGAACATGATCTCAAGACATTGGGGATGAAAAATTGCGAGGGGATTTTTGATATCTCGAACGGTTTGCCCGTGGCGAGGCGTTGAAATTAGGGCAAAAAGTGAGAAACAGGAAATGCCTAATAACATCCACATACATTGCCTGAGTTTGATCAAACTTCATCGGTTTGTTCGATGTATGATACCGATCGTATATATGTGATTATTAAGAGTCAACGTTATAGCGCCACCAACTGGCAGCAGGAAGTGAGTCATTTTCAAAATGCTTTGAATTCAGCATCTTATTTTTACTCGATTTGCTTCAAACTTCATCAGAATAATGACAAAACATGGCCGATGTAAATCTGTTGTGGGGATATTGATATCTTATATATTGTTGCCATGGCAACGTGTCAAACTTGAATATTCTGTTATGGTGATTTTGAGGCAGATAACAACCTCAGATTTACATGAAACTCAAAACACATATCAGTATTCTTGATAGCTAGACAATGGAAAAAGCTTTTAAAAGGGCGTGGAAGAGGCACTCTATAGCGCCACCTTTTGTCAAAAGTGGGGGGGTTAGTTTTAGCTACAGACACCAAACTCGGTACAAAAATTGTTCTTATCAACACGGACAACTTTCTAATTCACAGTCATCAGCTACGATCAACAGGAAGTCAGCTATTTTGATTTGAATGTGGATTTTTTTTTTACATTTAGCTGTGAATTAATGCATACTGCTCAGAGGAGAGTAACACTATACACACCAAACTTTGTCTACATGATGCCAAAACATTTTAAACAACTTAAATTGCCAATGGATTTTGGATAGCTTGAACGGTTTTGTCATGGTGATTTTTTTAAATGACAATAAAAATGGAATTATTAATTGTCCTGCATTTTTAAATTCCAAACACTTCAAAACCTTTTTTCATACAGAAAAAAAGTCATTCTGAGTAAATATGGATAGTTTCACGACTTTACAACACTGTATGGATAACAGAAAATTAAAAAACTGTCAGACATCTCATCTCACTCTGTCCCTCTGTTTGAGTATATGTGCTTCAGACTTCCATTGTCTGAGAGAAATAGCGCCCCTACAGGTGCAATTACCGGACTTTTACTTTCACTTTTAAATCGGTTAAAAATACAAATACATACTTAGATTTAATTCACACTGACAAGCTAAACCAACATATCTGATTATTACCGGTTCAGGGCTCATGGATAAATAATTTCTGGCCAGAGATACGTGAGAAATAGGAGAGATGAATCACCGCTCTGATCACGAGCGTCTGGAGTAAAGAGCTCAGAAAAAACGAATTTATTCCTGTTTTAAAGCTTTTAAAAATAAATTATTACAGCGATATCACACAATCAACCAATTAGAACACACCAAGAGATAAATTCAGATGTTTTTGAAGTGTTTGTGTGAAAATTAAATATTTGTGGCTGCCTATCTGAAATCACCGCTCCGATCAGCGCTTACAGTGTCGAGCTCAAAACAAACGAATTTATTCTTGTTTAAGAGCTTTTTTAAATAAAATATTACCACAAATGCACACAATAAACCCATTGTAACACTGCAAGAGCTAAATGCAGGTGTTTGTGACTCGTTTAAGTGTGAAAGACTATTTGACACCGCCACTGGCAGAATAACATGTATCTCTCGAGCTGCAGGATTCTGCCTTTCGTCGTACGAACGAACACATAACGGACAAGATTATTTCAAAATAGCTTGGCGAATATGAACGAAAACAGCCAATTGAACATAAACTGTTGAGAAATAAATCTGAAGTGGATCTACTGGATTTGAATATTAAGTGACCACGTATACCAGCTGCTTCTGTCTTCAATTTGAATCTATAAAAAAAATGAAACTCATTCATCTTGGCTGCTTTTTTAATGTGTGTACGTATGTATTTATTATTTTGCTCTAACAAGAATTAATCTATATTTAATTAAATCAATTACATTTTATTTTACATTTGATTTGTCCATTTCTGCATCTAAACGCCTAAAAACATAAAACATGATCTATTATACTATTGTTAGCAATTTCTTTATCGTCCAATTTTTCTGGTGTACACACTTTTATTTTCATAATAAACTTGTTTGTTAGATTATACACAGTTACAGTGGTCTATAATAAATATTGACAGGTTTTATTCAAGCTGTTTAGAATGATTGCAGTAGGCTAATTTTTTTAAATGTAAATCCAAAAAAAAAAAAAAAAAAAAAATTAATAAAAAACATTGGAAAACAATAACTGTTGTACTTTTTTTATACATTTTGTATAATTTCATAGTTTATGCATTATAGTTATAAAAACAAATAAATGTAGCCACTCACATAGAAATAGGCCTTATCCTTTTCTGACAGTTTTAGGGATTTTTAAAAATCCTAAAAAACCTTATTTGTGCTGCAAATAATAATTTCAAACTCAAAAAGTAAATAGTCAGTTCATGCTTTATAAAGCCTTGTCCCAATATTAATAGTCAGTAGTAAGCAGTTTATAAATACAGCTATAAATAGCTTGTTTTTGGTTTATAAGCACATTTGTTAAAAAGGAGAGTAAAGGGTCAGTTATCTTCCTATGAAAAATAAAAAAATAAAAATAAACAAACAACAACACTGATTGATACAGAACTCAGAAATTCTATTGTGGATTTATGATAAAATCAGCCTGTAAATGATTTCATACTCCTCCAAGAAGACACAAGTAGTTCACACCAAACTTTTTTTAACATGAAGCCAATATACTGAGATGTTAAATTGTGAATGGGTTTAGGATAGCTTAAATGGTGTGGTCATAGCGATTTATTAAAGTAACATAAAAAAAATACAATAGTTATTTTACTATATCTTTAATTTTTTTCATTCCAAACTCTTCATATTTTTTTATATACGTAGAAGTTATCATTTGAAGGAAGCACAGTAAGTTTAATAGCTTTATCATTTTCAAGAGCCAGCATAAAATTAAAACTATCATAACTTATAAATGAAGCTTGCAATTCTTAGTACCAATAATGGCCACCAGATGGAGGTATAGGATTACTTTTAAATAATTATTGTAGAAACAAGTATGATTTAAATCATTTATAGAAATCTTTCAAAGAAAAATAATATGAATTTTATGTATTTACTGATAAAATGACCCTCACTTTATTAGAATAACAAGCTGAAATATTGTGAACTGTATATTAAGAATAATTCTTTATAGGCTTTATGGACAGACACGTTTTGAGTGACTCTTGAAGGATCAGCACCACATCCTCTTTTACCACTGTTTAAAGAATTTATCTTACAGAACAGATGCAAATTAATTTTGGATAGCTTGAATGGTTTTGTCGTGGTGATTTTTTGAAATAACAGTAAAAAAGTAACCAGTAAATGTCTTTTATTTTTTTAAAGTGCAGCTTCTAAACACTTCAACAAAATGTACACATAGAAGACAAGTCATTCTGAGGAAATATGCATAGTTTCATGACTATACAACACTATATGGATGATAGAAAATTAAAAAACTACCATACATCTGATGTCACTCTGTCCCTCTGTCACTGTGGGTAATGTGTGTGTGTGTGTGTGTGTTTGTGTGTTAAGTGTGTGTGCTGAGTTTGTGTGAATGTGTGGGAGAGGGGATGGGCTTGGTGTCAGAGAGAGAGAGAGAGAGAGAGAGAGAGAGAGAGAGAGAGAGAGGGAGGGAGACTTAATCATCTCTTTAATCACCAGCAGAAAAAAAAAGCAATTTTGTGTTGTTGTTGTTTTTTCATCATTACAGCTTAAGAAATATCTTAGGCCTCAACATCAACTGTTGCTGCTTTATATAGCCATCTCCCAAAATTAATAGTCATTAGTAAGCATTTTATAAATACAGCTATAATTAAATTGTTCATGGTTTATATGCACATTTATTTTGAGGAGATTAAAGGCTGTAATCTTCCTAAAAAAAAATAAAAAAATAAAAATAAAAAAATAAACAAACACAGAACTCAGAAACATTTATTTCAAGATGCAATAAAAGAAAACTGTACACTATATATACATATATATACAATTGCATAAGTTTATATTTAATTTTTTTTATCAAGTGTACAGCTAATAATAATAATAATAATAATAATAATAATAATAATAATAATAATGCATTTTATTTAAGGCGCCTTTCAAACCACTCAAGGTCACCGTACAACAAGTAACAACAGTAACAATATTAAAACAAAAAATAACAGCAAATAACAATGTCAATAAAAAACCACAATAATATTAGAATAGCACAACATATTGTGGAATACTATATTAAGACTTTATATATAGGCTTTATGAACAGATAGGTTTTGAGAGATGCTTGAAGTACTAGCATCACCTCCTCTTGTACGACGGTTTGAGGAATATATCTTCCAGATAGTACCGCCGCTCCCTATATGCAGAATACGCAGTCTTCGTAGGGCACCAACTCCCAGAGGAGGCACCATCCCAGTAAAATAAAACATGCGCCATTCTCCCATCCGCGCTCGCGACCGCTCGGACATTTGCGGATGAATGTTCGTAATTGATGGATGGACATCTATGCCCGGGTAAAAGTCATCAGCAATCCGGCACAGAGAAAAGAAAAATAAAGTAAAAAACAAAACAAAAACAGGCATAAATTTGGCTTGACATTGGACATTTGAGAGTCTCAAATTTAGGGACCGTCTCTTAAGTTACATGTGATATTGTTATACAATTTTCTAACGTCAGTAGCATTTGAAGAGAATGACTTACAGTCATAAAAACAACTGAAATTGTTCATCTAGGTGACAGCTATAATGCACCATTAAATTGAATGTTTGATATTTATTAAAACAAACTGTAAGTCATATGTAAATTATGCTACTTTTTCACATGGACTCAAAAGCAAATTTGAAGCTCAATAGCATTTGAGGAGAAAGACTTGCAGTCATAAAACAATTTTAATGTGTTAATTTAGGTGTCAGCTACAATGTACACCTTATACATTTATATATAAATTAAAATAAAGTGTTACTAAAGTTATATATATTGTTCTGTGTATGTGATTTCAAAGTCTAGACGGGTCGGATTAACCCTTTAACTGCCATATCCCTTAAAATTTGATTGCCAGAGGGTTACTGTAAATGCTTATGCCCGCTGGGCACAGTTTTCCCGATGCCACCGGGGTGGCGTTGCACTGACGGCTTGAGCCCGCCATCGCTGCTTGCAGCTATATTTATTATTATTCTTCTTCTTCTTTTCTCGAATGAATCGCATTTTTGAGGGCTTTAACATGCTCAAAAAGTCATGAAACTTTGCACACGCGTCAAACCTGGTGAAAATTTTCGTCTGATATAGGATTCAGAAGAGGGTGTGGCAAAATGGCTCGACAGCGCCACCTATACTAAGAAAATCAACAGCCTTCCGGCTATGTTTCACGTACATGCACGAAAATTGGCACACATATGTAACACACCAATACCTACAAAAAAGACTCTTGGAGCAAAATTCTAAACCCAACAGGAAGTCAGTTATTTTTAATATTATGAGCAAATTTTGTGTAATTTTGGTCATTTCCATGTGTTGTATTTTAACGAACTCCTCCTAGAGATTTCTTCAAATCAACACCAAATTTGGTATGCCTAATCTAAAGGCCTTAGCGATGTTAAATTGCGAAGATCTTGAGTTTTCGTCGAAGGGCGTGTCCGTGGCTGCCTGGCGAATTTCGATGATTCGCCATGAAAAATGAAGTTGCTATAACACAGACATACAATGTCCAATCTGCCCCAAACTTCACATGTTTGATGAGACTCTGAACCTGAACATATTG
Source organism: Carassius gibelio (assembly GCF_023724105.1). Taxonomy (NCBI): domain Eukaryota; kingdom Metazoa; phylum Chordata; class Actinopteri; order Cypriniformes; family Cyprinidae; genus Carassius; species Carassius gibelio. The sequence continues at coordinate 18,723,952 of NC_068398.1, read as the reverse complement.
ACATATGCATATTCAGTTATAGTCATAGCGCCACCTATTGGCAACAGGAAGTGACATATTTTACACGGCGATGAACTACTCCTAGAAATGTTATGACATCAATGTCTTTTTTGTGGTCAGTCTAATCTAAAGGCCTGTGCCATGTTCAGTTGTGAAGATCTTGAGTTTTCGTTAAAAGGCTTGTTCATGGCGCCGCGACGAAGTTCGATGTCTCGCCATGGGAATAAAAGATGTTATAACTCAGGCATAAAATGTCCGATCTTCCCCAAACTTCACATGTGTGATAAGAGTCCTGGCCTGAACAGATCTGCAGGCCAATATTCCACCGGGTGTGGCAGAATGGCTCGATAGCGCCACCTATACACTTTAAACGGAGTGCGCCTCGAGCTATGTTTCACGTACATGTACAAAAATTGGTAGACACATGTAACACTCCAATACCTACAAAAAAGTCTCTTGGTACGAAATCCGGATCCCAACAGGAAGTCGGTTATTTTGAATTTTCCCTTCAAAATTGGTGTTGTTTTTGCCATTTTCAGGGGTTGTACTTTAACGAACTCCTCCTAGAGATTTATTCAGATCAACACCAAACTTGGTCAGTGTAATCTAAAGCCCTTTGCGATAATAAATTGCGAAGGACTTGAGGTTTCGTTAAAGGGCGGGTCCATGGCGGCCTGACAAATTTCGATGTTTCGCCATGAAAAAGGAAGTTGCTGTAACTCAGACATACAATGTCCAATCTGCCCCAAACTTCACATGTTGGATAAGACTCTTGACCTGAACAGATCTACATGCCAATATTCAGTTATAGTCATAGCGCCACCTATTGGCAACATGAAGTTACATATTTTACACTGCGACAAACTACTCCTATAATTTTTTTGAGATTAACATATATTTTGTGGTCAGTCTAATCTAAAGGCCTGTGCAATGTTAACTTTTGAAGATCTTGAGTTTTTGTTAAAGGGCGTTTCCATGGTGCCATGACAAAATTTGATGTCTTGCCACAGCAATAGAAGTTGTTGTAACTCAAGCATAAAATGTTCAATCTTCCCCAAACTTCACTTGTTTGATAAGAGTCCTTGCCTGAACACATCTGAAGGCCAATATTCCATTATAATGATAGCGCCACCTGCTGGCAACGGTAAGATTGGCACATATATGGGATATACTTTGATATATTCCACTTATATTTAGGACATTAAATGCATATTTCTCAACGTTCTCCTTTTTACTAAAGCCACACGATGGCGGTGAGCCCAGGTGCGAGGGCCCGTTCATCGCTGCTTGCAGCTTTAATTAGGGCCCGAGCACCGATGGTGTGAGGACCCTCTTGGAATTGCTCCGTTTATTTTTATTATTATTATTATTATTATTATTCTTCTCCAAAATGAATCGCATTTTTGAGGGCCTAAACATGCTCGAAAAGTCATGAAACTTTGCACACACCTCAGAACCGGCGAAAATTTACGTCTGATATGGGTTTCAGAAGTGGGTGTGGCAAAATGGCTCAACAGTGCCACCTATACACGTTCAACGGGGTGCGCCTCAAGCTACGTTTCATGTACATGTATGAAAATCGGTATACACTTGTAACTCTCCAATACCTACAAAAAAGTCTCTTGGAGCAAAATCCGAAACCCAACAGGAAGTCAGTTATTTCTAATATTATGAGCAAATTTTGTGTCATTTTTGTCATTTCCATGCGTTGTATTTTAACGAACTCCTCCTAGAGATTCATTCAGATAAACACCAAATTTGGTATGCCTAATCTGAAGGCCTTTGCGATGTTAAATTGCGAAGCTTTTGAGTTTTCGTTAATTGGCGTGTCCGTGGCAGCCTGGCGAATTTTGATGATTCGCCATGAAACAGGAAGTTGCTATAACTCAGACATACAATGACCAATCTGCCCCAAACTTCACATGTTTGATGAGACTCCTGACCTGAACAGATTGACATGCCCATATTCAGTTATAGTCATAGCGCCACCTATTGGCAACAGGAAGTGACATATTTTACACTGCGATGAACTACTCCTAGAAATTTTATGACATCAATGTATTTTTTGTGGTCAGTCTAATCTAAAGGCCTGTGCGATGTTAAGATGTGAAGATCTTGAGTTTTCGTTAAAAGGCGTGTCCATGGCGCCGTCACGAAGTTCGATGTCTCGCCATGGGAATAAAAGATGTTATAACTCAGGCATAAAATGTCCGATCTTCCCCAAACTGCACATGTGTGATAAGAGTCCTGGCCTGAACACATCTGAAGGCCAAAATTCCATCAGGTGTGGCAAAATGGCTCGATAGCGCCACCTATACACTTTCAACAGAGTGCGCCTCGAGCTATGTTTCACGTACATGTACAAAAATCGGTATACACATGTAACACACCAATACCTACAAAAAAGTCTCATGGTATGAAATCTGAATCCCAACAGGAAGTCGGTTATTTAGAATTTTCTCTGCAAAATTGGCGTTGTTTTTGCCATTTTCAGGGGTTGTACTTTAACGAACTCCTCCTAGAGATTTATTCAGATCAACACCAAACCTGGTCAGTGTAATCTTAAGCCCTTTGCGATGTTAAATTGCGAAGATCTTTAGATTTCGTTAAAGGGCGTGTCCATGGCGGCCTGACAAATTTCGATGTTTCGCCATGAAAAAGGAAGTTGCTGTAACTCAGACATACAATGTCCAATCTGCCCCAAACTTCACATGTTAGATAAAACTTCTGCCCTTAACAGATCTACATGCCCACATTCAGTTATAGTCATAGCGCCACCTATTGGCAACAGGAAGTGACATGTTTTACGCTGCGACAAACTACTCCTATAATTTTTTTGAGATTAACATATATTTTGTGGTCAGTCTAATCTAAAGGCCTGTGCAATGTTAACTTTTGGAGATCTTGAGTTTTTGTTAAAGTGTGTTTCCATGGCGCCATGACAAAATTTGATGTCTTGCCACAGCAAGAGAAGTTGTTGTAACTCAAGCATAAAATGTTCAATCTTCCCCAAACTTCACATGTTTGATAAGAGTCCTGGCCTGAACACATCTGAAGGCCAATATTCCATTATAATGATAGCGCCACCTGCTGGCAACGGTAAGATTGGCACATATATGGGATATACTTTGATATATTCAACTTATATTTAGGACATTAAATGCATATTTCTCAACGTTCACCTTTTTACTAAAACCACACGATGGCGGTGAGCCCGGGTGCGAGGGCCCGTTCATCGCTGCTTGCAGCTTTAATTATTATTATTCTTCTTCTTCTTTTCCCGAATGAATCGCATTTTTGAGGGCTTTAACATGCTCAAAAAGTCATGAAACTTTGCACACGCGTCAAACCTGGTGAAAATGTTCGTCTGATATAGGATTCAGAAGAGGGTGTGGCAAAATGGCTCGACAGCGCCACCTATACTAAGAAAATCAACAGCCTTCCGGCTATGTTTCACGTAAATCCACGAAAATTGGCACACATATGTAACACACCAATACCTACAAAAAAGACTCTTGGAGCAAAATTCTAAACCCAACAGGAAGTCGGTTATTTTTAATATTATGAGCAAATTTTGTGTAATTTTGGTCATTTCCATGTGTTGTATTTTAACGAACTCCTCCTAGAGATTTCTTCAAATCAACACCAAATTTGGTATGCCTAATCTAAAGGCCTTTGCGATGTTAAATTGCGAAGATCTTGAGTTTTCGTAGAAGGGCGTGTCCGTGGCGGCCTGGCGAATTTCGATGATTCGCCATGAAAAATGAAGTTGCTATAACTCAGACATACAATGACCAATCTGCCCCAAACTTCACATGTTTGATGAGACTCTGAACCTGAACATATTGACATGCCCATATTCAGTTATAGTCATAGCGCCACCTATTGGCAACAGGAAGTGACATATTTTACACTGTGATGAACTACTCCTAGAAATTTTATGACATCAATGTATTTTATGTGGTCAGTCTAATCTAAAGGCCTGTGCGATGTTAAGTTGTGAAGATCTTGAGTTTTCGTTAAAAGGCGTGTCCATGGCGCAGTCACGAAGTTCGATGTCTCGCCATGGGAATAAAAGATGTTATACCTCAGGCATAAAATGTCCGATCTTCCCCGAACTGCACATGTGTGATAAGAGTCCTGGCCTGAACACATCTGAAGGCCAAAATTCCATCAGGTGTGGCAAAATGGCTCGAAAGCGCCACCTATACACTTTCAACAGAGTGCGCCTCGAGCTATGTTTCACGTACATGTACAAAAATCGGTATACACATGTAACACACCAATACCTACAAAAAAGTCTCTTGGTACGAAATCCGAATCCCAACAGGAAGTCGGTTATTTAGAATTTTCTCTGCAAAATTGGCGTTGTTTTTGCCATTTTCAGGGGTTGTACTTTAACGAACTCCTCCTAGAGATTTATTCAGATCAACACCAAACCTGGTCAGTGTAATCTTAATCCCTTTGCGATGTTAAATTGCGAAGATCTTTAGATTTCGTTAAAGGGCGTGTCCATGGCGGCCTGACAAATTTCGATGTTTCGCCATGAAAAAGGAAGTTGCTGTAACTCACACATACAATCTCCAATCTGCCCCAAACTTCACATGTTGGATAAGACTCTTGACCTTAACAGATCTATATGCCAATATTCAGTTAAAGTCATAGCGCCACCTATTGGCAACAGGAAGTTACATATTTTACACTGCGACAAACTACTCCTAGAAATTTTATGACATCAATGTCTTTTTTGTGGTCAGTCTAATCTAAAGACCTGTGTGATGTTTAGTTGTGAAGATCTTGAGTTTTTGTTAAAAGATGTGTCCATGGCACCGTGATGAAGTTTGATGTCTCGCCATGGGAATAAAAGATGTTATAACTCAGGCATAAAATGTCCGATCGTGCCCAAACTTCACTTGTGTGATAAGGGTCCTGGCCTGAACAGATCTGAAGGCCAATATTCCATCGAGTGTGGCAAAATGGCTCGATAGCGCCACCTATACACTTTCAACGGAGTGCGTATACACTTTAAACGGAGTGCGCCTCGAGCTATGTTTCACGTACATGTACAAAAATCGGTACACACATGTAACACACCAATATCTACGAAAAAGTCTCTTGGTACGAAATCCGAATCCCAACAGGAAGTCAGTTATTTCGAATTTTCTCTGCAAAATTAGTGTTGTTTTGGCCATTTTCAGGGGTTGTACTTTAACGAACTCCTCCTAGATATTTATTCAGATCAACACCAAACTTGGTCAGTGTAATCTAAAGCCTTTTGCGATCTTAAATTGCAAAGATCTTGAGGTTTCGTTAAAGGGCGTGTCCATGGCGGCCTGACAAATTTCGATGTTTTGCCAAGAAATAGGATGTTGTTGTAACTCAGGCATAAAATGTCCAATCCTCCCCAAACCTCACATGTTCGATAAAAGTCCTGCCCTGAACACATCTGAAGGCCAATATTCCATTATAATGATAGCGCCACCTGCTGGCAACAGGAAGATTGGCACATATATGGAATAAACATTGATATATTCTACTTATATTTATGAGTTTAAACGCATATTTCTCAACGTTCACCTATTAACTAAAGCCACTCACTGCCGGTGAGCCCGGGTGCGAGGGCCCGTTCATCGCTGCTTGCAGCTTTAATTATTATTGATATTTACTTTTTAGGAATGTGATGGAACAATGACTTTTGTGGCACTTTCCATGTGAAAAAAAAAATTTATGTAAAAATCTTCACACTTGTTCTGTCAAAACATAAATAAATAAATAAATAAAATAACAAAAGGACATACAAAATCTTCTAAACAGCCAGTATATCCAACTAAAATGTTACAATTATTTCTGAAAACTCTGTTCTCTGCAATAGGGAATATATACAAGCAGACAGGCATCCAGTGGCTATACCATGTTTGTTATTATTAGGCTATTTATTAATTCCCTCCAGACTTAAACTTAAATACTGCAATAACTAAAAATAGTTTTATTGAAATAAGCTAAATGTTGAATCGAAGGTGGATAATTTACCTTGAAACTTTAAAGCAAACATTAAAAATATTATTGAACTAAATATGACTCAACGCATGAATTTAATAAAAAAAAAATACTCTAATTATAACAATCGGTACAATAGTAACATTTAGAGTTTTTTTTATTTCCCTAATGAAATAATTTTAAATAATTCAGAAATAATTGTTTAGATGTTGTCAAGAAGAAGCTCCTGCTGTTTGCGTGCGTGGAAGAGCGATTTCAAATACAAAGAAGTAACAGCTCCTTTCCTCAAAGAAACAATCGCTGCACATTTTATTTTTTTATTAGCAACGGCAGACGCCTCAGGGGCGCAACTGCCCGAGCGCTTTGGAAAGAAGGAGAAATCGGCGCACCCAGCGTTTACCACTCATTTTTAGGCGCGAATTATTGAAGACAAAAGCGATGACCCTGGCTGGCTGACATGTTGATGTGATGTGATATCTGATATAAGTGGGCGTGGTGTGCGTAAGGTAGATAGGACATGACTGATGATAGTGTCCTGATCCAGTCACGAGTCACGACGCTATTCTCAACCTGCGCTCCAGCTGAGTAATCAACTTTATTTTAAAAAATAATTTATATATTTTATATTTAAACTGAAAACTTGGTGTGATTAACACTCAAGTCATTCAAATCATCGTCTCTCAAGCCCAAGTCTTTAACTTCCAAGTCCAAGTCAAGTCTCAACCCAGCAAACATTGGTCCGATGGCGACGTCGTGTGGCCGGCCAAAAATAGTCGCGGTAAACGGCATAAATCGGTAGAAATATGTAAAACAGAACATCTCCTAAAAATGCATTCAGATATGTTTGTACATGTCTATAGTTCTATGGGGTTTCATGTGCAATTGTTTCTTTGACTTTTAGCTACGTGTAGTTCAATATTTACCCACGTTGTGAATCGGTTGTGAGAGGACGTCACCTAGTGACGTCATTTACACGTGCGTTACACGTCCAGCATGACCCTCTGTGAAATCCAGGGGGCAAGGAACTCGACCGGAAGTTGAAGTCGGGTGGGGGCTGCCATCTTTTAGCTAGCAGAACTTGCGTTAGCATTCCCATTGACTCCCATTCATTTTGGCGTCACTTTGGCAGCGAATAACTTTACATCTGAGGCGTTTAAAGACTCCGTTTGTTCAGTATTTATTTCTAAAGATACACGACAATGTATAAAGGGCTCCATTACCTTCTATGTTACATTATGGCCCCGTATAAACAGTTTTTGTAAAAAATAGGCTAACGATTGCGTCATAACCACTCGTCTCTCTGTCGCATTACCGTAGACAGGAGAAGCTCGCAGGCAATTAACTAAATATGGCGTACTGGCGTTACATTTTAAAATACTATACAAAATAATTAATCAGAATACTTCTGCTCACTCACGACAAAGAACTCCCCGCTCAAGCTCGCCGTCTCTGCAAGATTAACGATGGCAGTTTGAACGCACAGCCACTTAGAAGATTTACATCTGTCAGACAGGTTGCTGACGTCGTCAAGCTTCGTTTGAGTCTGCGCGTCAGAAACGGAAGTGCAAAAAAATGCTAAAAATGGGCTTCACTTGTCTCAATTGAGTTCAAATGTGTCCATTTCTTTTACTGTCTATGGTGAAATCCTTCCCAACAAACATTGGTCCGACGGCGACGACGTGTGGTCGGCCAAAAATAGTCGCGGTAGGACGGCATAAATCGGTAGAAATAACGCAGAAGATTTCCTAAAATGCATTCAGATATGTTTGTACACGTTTATAGTTCTATGGGGTTTCATGTATAATTGTTTCTTTGACTTTTAGATACGTGTAGTTCAATATTTACCCGCGTTGTGAATCGGTTGTGAGAGGACGTCACCTAGTGACGTCATTTACACGTGCGTTACACGTCCATCATGACCCTCTGTGAAATCCTTGTGGAATATGCCAAAGCTGTGCTTACACCTTGATTAATACTGCAATATTTAATTAAAGTGCACCAAGTAGTTTTTAAGAGGTTGTGAATAGACGTCCACTGACGTTTTGACGTCAAAAATTATAATCACAAAGAGCCCAGTGTGGTTAAGTGATTGCAAAGCAATGCTGCAATTTAGTCATTATTTCAACCTGTTTTATGTATTTGTTATTATTTTTATTGAATCTATGCATATACATGTGAAACAGATATATACCCGGTCACAATTTCGGTCCGAGTTGGATGTAATTGCCAAAACGGTGCTGCGAAGATGTAGACACAAAACATACTGATGTATTTCGTGATATTACAAAATCCCGCGATAGGATAGATTATCTCGCGAGATCTCGCTTTCTTCCGGAAGTTCCGGTACAGCAGGCAACCACCACGAGGAGGAGAGGACTCGAAGAGGACTCTTGGAGGGAGATTTGTCGATATAAATTATATATAATCTACCGTGGGGTAAGTACATTTTGTATTATTTGATTAACGTGCTTGAGTTTTACTTGTTTGACACGAAGGAACCGAGAGAAATGCTGCCCACGTTGTCAACTGAAATTCGCTGAGTATGGCTAAAATTAGCTAACGTTAGAAAGCTAAAAGTTACTTATATTGATGTGATTTTTATTGGTACACTTTAATTAATTATTCAGGGGACATTACCGCTCTCCTGTCTTATCAGAAATGTCCAGTTCACTTTCTCACAGTTACACTGTGAGTGTTTATCAAGGGCATCACATTAAATCATAACACCTTTGTACAATAAAAATAAAATCTAATGCTTGTTGATTACCTTTTTTCTCTAATGTTTCATTCATGATTCATTCATCTTGGTCCAAGGTTTTTTTTTTAGCTGTAGACCATAAAGATATTTTTAAAATAAGTGCATGTCATTTATCTCAAATGTTTTATTTTATTTATTTTAAAAAGAAATGTATTGTATTGCCTCAGATGCTGTGAAGAGGTGGAGACTCTGAATGGGACGTAGCAATGACAGAACACCTGAAGCTTGCTCCAGGAAGAGATGGGGGTGGAGGTTACAAGAAATGAGCCAAACAACTGTAGTTTGTTTTTAAGGGATAGTTCATCCAAAAATGAAAATAGTCATAATTTTCTCACCCTCATGTTACGATCATAATAATTTTTCCTACAGTGGCAGTTAATGGATTGTGAGATCTGCTTGGTTACAAACATTCTTCCAAATATCTGTGTGTTTATGAGACAACTGTGTAAGTCAATGACAAGATTAATAAAGAATTGATAAAAAGAAACCATCTTTTAACATTCTAGTAGAAAACATTCTCAGAAATGTAATATTTTAATGTCGGTTCTATACAGTTCAAAATCATTTACACCACTTTTTGTGATTTTTTTGTCACAAGACAACAATGGCTCCTGCAAGGTGTTTATGCCACATGTTCAAATACTAATAATGTTCTTAATATTATATGATTAATGTATTTTAAAATAAATGCAATTAATATTGATTTATATTAAAAACATTAATAAACACTGCAAATAGAAATTTTGAACAATAATAATGTACTTTAAGATTGAGTATTTCAGCCCTTTTTATTCAGTGATGCCCCTCATTAAATCTTATTTCTGATAAAAAAAATGGTAGGCCTGTAAACGTATTTCATAAATCCAAAATGGATACAAACATAACATTGAATAACAAATTTTTAAATATATTATCATCTTTAAGATTCTTATTTGTCATTGTCCCAGTAAAGTAAACATGAAAACAATATGGCAAGAACAAAGAAAAGGTATACAGGTTTGAAACATGAGGGTGAGTAAAAGAAAGAATTTTCCCTTTATATAATAATTCAGTATTTTGTAATTAGTATTTTATTTTGGTTAACAGATGCTAAACTGTTCAAAAACAATAAATCAGAATGTGCTTCTTTTTTGTCCACAAATAATGTGTTATTGTTTGTGATGTACCTACTCATGATTAAGACGTTTTATGGACGTTCATGTCTGACTGGACCGATCTTGAACTTTTGTCAAGATGTGTTAAACCTCAAGACATAATTGATTGCCTTTCACGATGTTACACAATGGGTGTGTGATTATCTTATATGCAGGCTATATACATACACTTACACTATGCAGCAACGCATTTAAACATCCAGAAGACGACGACGTCCAGAAATCGACGCATTTAGACGTCCAGGGACGTGCAGAAAAGACGTGCAGTTCACGTCCAAAAGACGTCAAAGACGTCGGTTCAACTTTCATTTTGGAACTATTTTTCAACCATGACGGGACGTGTCGGGCGGACGTTTTTTCAATGGTCAAAAGACGTCCGAATGTTTGCTGGGTAAGTCATAAAAATGGCGACTGGAGACCAAGTCACAAGTCCCCATGTCTGATTTAAGGTGATAATGGATATTGTTGTTGTTTATCAATAAACTATGTTTTAAACGCATTTGTTTGATTTTTTTTTTCAGTTTGTTTTTTAAAATCATTAAAAATGTTAATAGCAGGACAAATAAATCGGTGGGGTGGGGGGGATATTAAAGAACTAAAATTAGGGAAATGGTGCCTTGAAGCACCCCAGGTGGTTCCTGGCCATCCTAATAAAAGGGTTCCTCCATTGAAAGTTCCTCAGAAAACCACCACCATTTAGAGCGGTGCCTAGAGGCTCTTCAGAGGGTTCCGCCGGTGTGGCGAAGTGAAGAACCCCAAAAGGTGCCTCCAGAACCAGGATCATTACTAATTAAAACGTTAACCAGTTTTAGACCGGGACTGAAGATTTTGTTAAAGACTTTATCACCGTGGGCGTTATATTGCACAGTGATCCGACCAATAGCAAATACATCACACCTGTTTCATTCATAGACTGATAGAGAGTTTTCAATGTTCTTTCAAACTGAAGTGTTAATATAAACAAAGTCAACTATAACAGATTCTGTATTTCCCATACAAGGAATAAACATTACAGAATTACTGAATTATATTGAACATTCAATCCATACTTTGAAATATACTTTAGGCCTATATATATATATATATATATATATATATATATATATATATATATATAAATATATATATATATAATGGCCCCTTAATGTCATACTCTTAATAAAGCTAGGCTGAGTTTAACGAAACCTTCTTAAGCCTGTACAAGTTTTTTAAGCTGCACCTTAATGTTCTTAGTTAAATATACCGTGACCGTCTGTAAGTCATACTTTCGTAAGGTTCGTCCGGCACTCTAGCTAAACCTTATCACTGTTTACAGATCATAGTTCATTTAATTCTGAAGTTTTAATGCACCCATGAGGGTAATCATGCAAATCATTTAAAATTGTCGTTAGACTTATGGTTGTTAGCTTTTTTATTATAGCTTATTAGCCAGATATTGCCTATATCAGCAGTAAAGGCTTAGGAGTTTATTTGAAGCAATGATTGTGGTGATGGGGAGTTTGGTCAAACAATGCAATAGAGCGAATTGCTTTGCCAAATCAAAGGCGACCGAGGTGCTCCGGGAATATATTTTTTCTTTCTCGGAAGACCCTGACGTGATGTGTTGCAAAGCGAAAGTAAAACTTAAAAACAAGTTTGTTGCTCTAACAGGAAAGAGTTCCGTGACTTTATTTAAAATACACAACACTTCTTTTATAAAGAACACCGCTTACACACATCAGCGCCTGTACAGAATGAATGATCAATTCTCGAAGTACTGATATCAACCAATTCAGCACCACTGCCATGGACAGCACCTCGTAACATCGCACAGGACAGCAACATAGTGCTGGCCCAGATCCGGCCCACATCTGGCCCGTGTGAAATCTTTGCGGAAATATATTGTTCTATTAAACAAATATAAAAATAAAATACAATTTCGTTCGCTTTGCTCGGTGAATATTTCAACGTGCTCCTGATTTCGTGAACTAGATATTTCATTTAGTCTCGGGTCTCATAGAGTTTATGTAGAGGTGTAAATCAGCGTGGTCGTAGTTATAGCACAGTGGTGTAGAACCAGACAATAACTAATGCTTTACTTCTAGTGTTTATAAAGCAGAGTAAGAGGGAAATGTCAGACTTTTCAAGAAATTTTTGTAAAGTTGATTCAAACAACAAACAATCCAACACGCAGAAAAGCAAATCATAAATTTCCACGATTTTTTCATACCTTATTAAATGACATTAATATTTCAGAAACTCTTGAAAATTAAAATCAAGAAGAATCATTGCTGAGAAATGCATTACAGACGGTTTCATAATCCGAAACTTAAATATTGAAATGGACTTCTGTGGAAGACAGAGCAAGACGCGTCTGGGTGATCAATCTACTGCTTTTTAGCTCCGCCTACTGGCGCGTCACGGTACTGGACTTGTAACATCAGAATCAGATTCAGAATGAGCTTTTATTGCCAGGTATGTTTACACATACGAGGAATTTGTTTTCGTGACAGGAGCTCCGCAGTACAACAGAATGACAGCGACAGAACATAAAACACATAATAAAAGAATAAAAAATACAAATAAGTAGATAGTGAATGACAATATACAAATGACAATTGTAGGCAGGTATATTACAAAATGCAGTTATGTATGTAAATATATATTATGTGCAAAATTTAAGTGTATACTAAGTATGTGTGTTAGATAAAAAAAGTGTATGTGTATATAAATATAAAGTGTAGTGTGTTCGCCGTTATTATCAGCTGTTCATAAGATGGATTGCCTGAGGGAAGAAACTGGTCCTGTGTCTGGTCGTTCTGGTGCTCAGTGCTCTGTAGCGTCGACCAGATGGCAACAGTTCAAAGATGTGCTGGATGTGAGGGGTCCAAAGTGATTTTGACAGCCCTTTTTCTCACTCTGGATAAATACAGTTCTTGAATAGATGGGAGAGTTGAACCGATGATTCGCTCAGCAGTCCGGACTACCCTCTGTAGTCTTCTGAGGTCAGAACATTGAAATCACTTCATTCTACATCATATTGAAATGCGTGTCTCCTGTCAATGGCAGCTGTCATTTTGTCTGTACATGCATTTATACGCGATTGATTCATTAGTCGAATAGTTTGCTTATGATTTTAACCCGCCATTTTATTTATGACGTTTAGCTTTGAATGTCGATCTATCCATTCACTGTAAAGAGCATCTTGTGCATGTTGATTTGTATTTGATTCATCTTATTACGTTTTATGTAGTGCTTAACATGTTTGGTCATTTTAATAAATAAATAAATAGGCTAAATAAATAAATTTGAGCAAAGATTAAACATGTTCATGAGAATTTGAATTACAGCAAATGCTTCAATGAAATAAATTGAATTTACATGTCAAGTGTTCTGTGACTTCTGTCAACACTGGAGTAAAGGCACAAATTCATAAACATAATGAAGGATGTCCCTTTATGCACACCATAGTTAAAAGGAGTGTGATAGAGTGTAACCCTGGTGTGATAATAATCCCCGTAATTGAAATGTTTAGATCACAGTCTTTCCTTAAAATAGACATTCAAGTGCACTTTTGCTGCTCTCACATCATAGCCTAATAGAGACGGGACTTTCCCCGTCATTCGGAGTCGTTCATTTTGAAGAAATCTTTTGTTTCAGGAGAACCATGTTTTATTTTAATCAGTAACAACAATAAACAGAAGGACAAATCACACAAGAACTGGATTAAAATAGCCTACAATTTATCATAAATTAATGAATTAGTTGAGTCAGTAGATCTCAAAACTTTTATATTCATTTCTGAAAGAAAAAAAATAAGATATAAATTGTATTCACTGTTAACAGTTTAGTACTGGCTTTGAATTCACTTTTAATTTGGTTGTTAGTTTGTTTGGTTTAGCTTTGTTTATGATAAGAATGTAGGCACTCTGCACTTTAAATTTGAACATTTTAACCTTCCTAAGAATTGTTTGTCATCAAAACAAACGCAGTTTCACTTCAGCATGTGTGAGCAAAAAGAGGAAGAAAGAGAGATCTGAATACACAGATGCTCTCGAATAGATATAATTTTGACCTTCTGAAATTCCTCTGAGAGTACTTAGACAAATGAAACACTGGCCCAGCATATTTGCATAGTACACCATTTCTTAGACTTTAAAAGGAATATGAAGATTTAATGCAACACTCCGAATTCTCCGTTTAGTTTGGATAGACTACAAAATGTAATTAAAGGAAACTTAAGTATATTAATGAGCATGCAACATATTAAGAAGATGTTGTTACATTTGTTTCACACCACAGAATAAACAATGTTTAATTCTTTGCAGCTCATCATGCTTGCTAGAAACTGCATGTGTTGTTCAGTTTATTAATGTTTGGTTATTATTAAGAATTTTTTTTCAGAAGGTGATCAAAAGCTTTACTTTATTAATCTGATTGATTTATCAGTATATCAGAAATCTACAGATGTGTTTGTCCTCATACTTTCAGATAAGCAGCAAACACATCAAGGCTGAGGTCATATTCTTATAATATTCTCACATTTTAGTATCTCCTGATGGATATCTATACTGATATCACAGTAATATCTACTGAAAATGCAAGATAATGTCAGTTGTAGTTAGAGGCTGATTTAATATTAAAAAGAGTAAAATCTCATTTTGACAGAGATATAATAAGACTTTATTGATATGTGTACATATTTGTCAGTGTCTTCAATAATGTGAACAGAGGCAAATTATGCAGTTTCAACATCTCAGAAAGCCAATATGTTTTTCAGACAAGCACACAGAAAGACAGGAACAGAGCAAAAAAATAAATAGGGATGAAGTGGTTATTTTCCTTTTTTGATTTCTAAATAAAATAGACTAACATTTAATTACAGTCACAAAACAACATTCTTTTAACAAATCATCACTGCTTCACCTGGGAAAAATATATAGTTAAAAACACATTAAAGACATAATACAATCTAAATTGAAGCATGCATATAACACTACGAACATGCAGTAAAAGTTACAAAAGTTTTCATCTTACTTAAAATGCTCTGCACGATATTTGATAATATTTGTATTACCTTGAAGAAGCTGAGCACAGCGCTGTAGGTGAGAGAGGAAAAGGAAGATGCAGGGCCGGCCCGCGGCATAGGTGGTATAGGCAAATGCTAAGGGCGCCACTCACCCATAGTGGCGCCAGAATGAGTGAACGAGTGAATTATTATTATTTTTTTAAATTATTTTTTTTAACATATATTTTTTTATAATAGGCTACTATTTAAAAACCATTAATTCGAAATACTAACAAATAAAGGAAAAAAAAAGTCCGGCTCTTCAATCTTCCCCCGCCCATCGAGTGCTTGAAGTGCGTTAGAAAGAGAGCGCGCGCACGATCAGTTTTTGGTAATTTGTTGTGTAGCGTGCCCGACGCCGCATCCAATGTAGACAGCACTGCTTTTGTTAACACACAGCTCGTAGAAACGGGCCTGGCAGCTCGCGCCAGTTCTAGACACTGTGAAAGTTTCCTGATTGTGACGGAAGGCCGAATTTACATGACACATTATAAATGAGCATAGTCTGCGATAGATACAGTGCCAAAAAGAAGAGAAGAGGATAAAGACAGAGGTAAAGAGATGTAGTGAAAGAACAATTTATTGCATAGGAGTAAGATACTATAATTTCATGGCTATTTCATGGTTATTTTTACCTTAAACTTAATGTTAGCAGTTGTTCTGAGTCCCCATACTGTGATTTTGTACAATCATGTCAGTTTTAGGACGCATTTTTTATTATCACTTTTTTATTAATGTTTTATTCTACAGTTATGCAGTTTTGGGGGGATACAGTACAGGCCAAAAGTTTGGAAACATTACTATTTTTAATGTTTTTGAAAGAAGTTTCTTCTGCTCATCAAGCCTGCATTTATTTGATCAAAAATACAGAAAAAAATGTAATATTGTGATATATTATTACAATTTAAAATAATTTGTTTTCAATTTATTATACTTTAAATTATAATTTATTTCTGTGATGCAAAGCTGAATTTTCAGCATCATTACTCCATTCTTCAGTGTCACATGTGACATCCAGTCTATCACATGATCCTTTAGAAATCATTCTAATATGATGATTTATTATGAGTGTTGGAAACAGTTCTGCTGTAATGTGTGTGTGTGTGTGTGTGTGTGTGTATATATATATATATATATATATATATATACATATATATATATATATATATATATATATATATATATATATATATATGTACATACATACATACATACATACATACACATATATATATATATATATATATATATATATATATATATATATGTGTATGTATGTATGTATGTATGTATATATATACACACACACACACACACATATATATATGCTGAATTCTAGTTCATGCATTCATGACCTCTAGACTGGACTATTGTAATGCACTTCTAGGTGGTTGTCCTGCTTCGTCAATAAACAAGCTACAGGTAGTCCAAAATGCAGCAGCTAGAGTCCTTACCACGTCAAGAAAATATGATCATATTACCCCAATTTTACAGTCTCTGCACTGGCTACCTATTAAGTTCCGTATCAGTTACAAATTACCATTACTTACTTATAAGGCCCTAAATGGTTTAGCTCCTGCGTACCTAACTAGCCTTCTACCACGCTACAACCCATCACGCACTGTAAATGACCGCAAAAATATGTATGTGTGTGTCACTTTAAATGTGTTGTGTGCGCACGCACGCTCTCTACGTAACGTAAGCTGTAACGCAGGTAGAAGAAAGGTGCGGACGAGGAGCACATTGTGGTTCTCACATGGCGTTTACAAAAGTTTGAAATATATATTGTAAAAGGTGGATGCACTTTACGTTTTGGTTCATCTGGTACCCTTTGGCAAGCGGAGTGAGGTATGTGTCTTTATTGTGTGTTTTGCATGTTGTATTTTAAAGTAATATATAATTTCGTATGGCACGTGTTATTTGTCGCTCTTTTGGTTAATTTCTCATGTATGTAATAATTTATTTGCCTTTTGGGTATCTGTAAATGTGTATTTGTTTAAGTAATCTGTCATTTGTACATAAGTTTTTTATTTATGAGTATATTGTTTCTTTATGTAGTTTCACGGTGCTACAACACAACGTTTCTCGAAGTCATGGTTAATGGCGCTCAAAGCGAGCGAAATAAAGAAGATTAAGCACCCGTCGAAACTCTCTGTCTCGTTTGTCGACGCCAAGGGGCTGCTACAGTGAAACTCGATGCTTATTGGGACTCTGCATCGCTTCGCTGCTGCCCTGTTCGAGAGAGTTCATCACAACGCCGCACGAGGATCAATCAGCACGGCGCTGCGGACGTTTGCACAGTCACAGCGGATCGTGACGTCATTATAACTGGTTAAAGGGAAAGATCGCAAGGTGGTAACAAGGCACCGTTTAACACTACAGATGAGATCGAGACTGTGAGTTAAATCGTATTCCCACGTGACCCAATCCATTCATTGGAACTCTGTAAGTTGACATGTTCAAATGAAAAGGAGAATATTTTTTGGACTTTTAAATTGAAGGATAAAACTACAAGAGACATTTAAATTGAATAAGTCAATTCACAAGAAAATATTCAAGTTTACTTGATTATTTAAAGACTATAAAAACTTGTGTGTTAAATTTGAACGTTGATTGTTGAAGATTTATCTTGGACATTTAAAAAGTCATACACAAAGAGTACAGTTAACTTTATTAGAGAGATGCATGAGCTCGAATCAAAGAAACAGGAAAAGTCCTTCCATAAGACATATGAGTCCTGGAAGCAGGCTGCAAGAGAGGCTAGATCAAATTTGAAAACATTCTGTACACGTGAAGACCTGGATCAAATACAGCAGGACATTCAAGGCAGACATGATTCAGTCTATCAGCGTTATGAAGCAATTCTGCGTAACCACACTACTACTCCAGACATTGTTAAACGTATGGATGCCTGCGCTGCACTAACTGCAGAAATCACTGATCTTGTCAGTAAACGACTGGAAACATTTAATGAAAGTTACAACGAAGAACTTGTGAAGGAAAGAGTAAGGCAAGTGCTGAATAAGGATGAATATGGATCTGTCTTTGGATGTACAGTAACAAACACAGTCGTTTCAGAGTCATCACTGGGATCCGATAACCAATCCAAGACTTCTAAAGTCTCAAGTAAGCGTGCTGATGCACAGGCAGAATATGCAGCGAAACTGGAACAAGCTAAAGCTTTACAAGAAATTCACAATCAACAAGCTAAGCTTGATAAGATGGAGCATGACTGGAAGCTTTGTGAATCGAGAATGTTAGCGGAGATAAAGCAGAAGGAGGCTGAAATGCAGTTAAGGCTAGTTGAGGAAAAGAAACGGCTACAACAGCTACAAGTTGACAAAGAAGTTAAAGTAGCAGCAGCTCGTGTCAAAGTGTATAACGATTTGGAAGGCAACCTTCATCGCTGTGAAGATGACGAAGGCCCTAGCATTCACACTGGCTGCCAAAGGACAGAGCTTACATCTCAACTGAACCCGGAAGCACAGTCGTTCCTACCTCAGCAAGCATCATGTGAAGGATATGGAGTTACATCACCTCAGGAAACTGCAAATCTAGCTCAAGCAATAGCAAACTCACTAAGCACACATCGGCTGCCTGTTCCAGAACCCACTGTCTTTGTTGGTGACCCTTTAAAATTCATAGATTGGAAGATGTCATTCATGGCCCTCATTGATCGAAAACCTCTTCCTTCTGGTGAAAAAATTTTCTATCTGAAGAATTACCTTGCTGGGGAAGCTCGCAAAGCGGTGGAGGGATATTTCTACAGAAATTCTGAGGATGCGTATCAAGGTGCCTGGAAAGTGTTACAGGAAAGGTACGGGAACCCGTCATCCAAAGAGCATTTCGAGACAAGCTGATGAGATGGCCCAAAATTGGAGCAAATGACCCACTGGCATTACGAGACTTCACAGATTTCCTACAAGGTTGTGTTGAGGCAATTCCTCACGTAAAAGGATTAGCCATCCTAAATGATTCTGAAGAAAACCACAAGCTGTTAAAGAAACTCCCCGAATGGATTGTGAGAAAGTGGAACCGAATCGTGGTGGAAGAGCTAGACACATCAGGTGACTATCCAAGTTTCAAATGCTTCACAGAATTTCTGCAAAAGGAAGCAAAAATAGCTTGTAACCCTATAACCTCTGCACTATTTGTGAATCAAAGGAACACAGATGAAAGGTTCCCCAAGCGTGCTAAGGCTCTCAGTACAAAGGTTCAGGTGAAGGACTTGAGCTCAAAAAGACCAGAGACGTACAGCTCTAAGCCAAAGACATCGTGCCTTTTCTGCAAAGATGAAAAACATCACATTGCTCAATGCTCTACATTTGCTGGAAAGACTATTGAAGAAAAGAAAGCCTTCATTCACGAAACCCACCTCTGTTTCGTATGTCTCAGAAAGGGACACATGAGTAAAGACTGTAGAAGAAGACATACATGTGGTACGCGTGGTCGAAGTCATCCTACCTGCTTACATGAAGAAAGGGATAAAGCTCCTTCAAAGGACCCTAAAGGAGCATCTACGAATGTTCAAGCAAGTGAGGAAGTTCATAAAGTCATGACCCACGCACTCACTCAATGTTCTCCTGCTACTTCCAGCACTGTGCCAGTTTTCATCTCTACAGTGGACGAACTCCAAAGAGAAGTACTAACTTATGCTCTACTTGACACCCAGAGTGACTCAAGTTTCATCTTGGAAGATCTTCTTGAAAGTTTGAATGTTGTCTCACAACCTGTGCAATTGAGGCTCAGCACCATGACAGCTGCTGACACGATCACTGCCAGTAAGAGAGTCTGTGGACTTAAAGTAAGAGAACTACAATCTGCAAGTTCTATACCACTACAGCAAGCATACACAAGAGACTTCATTCCAGTGGACAAGTCGTATATTCCCACCAAGCACACAGCGCTTCAGTGGAGTCACCTCAGACACTTAGCAAGTCAGCTGTCACCACTTTTGAACTGTGAAGTCGGACTTTTAATTGGATTTGACTGCCCATCTGCTCTAGCTCCCTTGGAAGCAATTATAGGTGGTGAAAATGAGCCTTTCGCGCAAAGAACTGTGCTTGGGTGGAGTATTATAGGCCTGTCTAATCCACACCTTGACCGACAAGGAAATCAGAGTTTTGTCCACTGTGTTGCAGTAAAGGAAATAACTGTCCCATCGGCCAATGATATCCTGAAAATTCTTGAGTCAGATTTCAATGAAAAAGCTTATGAGGATAAATGTGTGTCACAAGAGGATGTTCGTTTCATACAGCACCTCAGTGCCAATATTCATCAGAAGGATAATGGACATTACGAGCTTCCTCTCCCATTTAAGTGCAGCAGCCTACCCTCACTACCCAACAACAAAGGGCTAGCAACTGCTCGACTACAACACCTAAAGAAACGGCTCAAGTCCAATAAACAGTATTATGATCAATACAAGGCTTTCATGGAAGAAATGATTATCAAAGGTGATGCAGAACAAGCTCCAGCTATACTAAGTGGAGATACAGTGTGGTACATCCCACACCATGGGGTGTACCACCCTCAGAAACCAAACAAGCTGAGGGTGGTATTCGATTGTTCAGCAAAGTTTCGTGGTATATCATTAAATGACACACTTCTGACTGGGCCTGATCTAACCAATTCCTTGGTGGGAGTGCTGTGCCGTTTCATAAAGGAGCCAGTTGCAGTTACCTGTGACATAGAGAAGATGTTTCACCAGTTTCTCGTCCCACCTGATGAACGCAATTACCTGAGATTCTTATGGTGGGAGGGTGGAGACTTGGAGAAAGAGCCTCAAGAATATCGCATGGCAGTCCACCTCTTTGGTGCCACGTCTTCACCTGGGTGTGCTAATTTCGGCCTAAAGTACCTGGCACAGCAGCACAAGGTTAACTATCCTTCAGCCTCAGCATTCATTGAGAAGAACTTTTATGTGGATGATGGGTTAACCAGTGTTCCCTCAACCAGTGAAGCCAAAGAACTAATAATGCAAGCTCAAAGAGTGTGTAAACATGGAGGTTTACGGCTTCACAAATTTAACTCTAATAAGGAAGACATTTTGAGTTGTTTAAACCCGTTAGAAAAGGCAACAACATCAAAGCCTCTTGACTTTAATCTTGAAGCAACACCAGCTGGACGTGTACTCGGCATTCAATGGTCAACAAAGGATGACACATTCAGTTTCAGCATCGACCTTAAGGATCAACCATTGACTCGCCGTGGTATTCTGTCTGTTATAGCCTCTCTATATGACCCTCTTGGGTTTGTCGCCCCATTTATTCTACAGGGAAAGTGTATCCTACAAGAACTGTGTCGTAGAGGTACTGAATGGGACAACGAACTTCCTGATGACTTGCGCCCTCAATGGGTGGATTGGAAAAACGATCTTCTGAAACTCAAGGAAGTATTGATACCTAGATGTTATCACCCACATACCTTCAGTGAAATAGTCAGAACCGAGTTACACCACTTCTCTGATGCGAGTAATGTAGGATATGGTGCTTGTTCCTACCTCCGCTTCAAAAATGACAAGAGTGAAGTCCACTGTAGTCTGGTGATGGCTAAAGCCAGGGTCTCACCTACAAAGGTCATAAGCATTCCCAGGTTAGAACTCTCAGCCGCTGTCATATCTGCCAGAATGAGTGTCATGCTGAAAAATGAGCTGGAAATGAAGATTGACCAAGAGTTCTTCTGGACAGACTCGCAGGTCGTTTTAGCATACATTAACAACGAAGCCCGTAGGTTTCATGTTTTTGTCGCAAATCGAGTGCAGCTGATACGAGATGTCACAGATCCTAGTCAGTGGTGTTACGTAAATACAACAGATAACCCTGCTGATTATGCATCTAGAGGGCTTAATGCGTCTGCCATCTCTACATCAATGTGGTTATCAGGACCCAAATTCCTGTGGGAACAGGAAGTAAATGCAACACCATACACACCTGTGAACGTTGCTTGTCGGTGATCCTGAAGTTAAATTAGTCCAAACCTTTGTGACCTCAGTCAGAGACGGAGCAGACATCCTCAGTCGCTTAAGTCGATTCTCTTCTTGGTCTATGCTTCTAAGGGTGGTTGCAAGAATAAACAGATTGGGCCACAAACAGATGTACAACGGTGATCATGTGACAGTTGAAGAACGTGAGAGAGCTGCTAAGGTGGTCATCAAGCTTGTACAGCAGCAAGCATTCTCAAAGGAAATGCAAATAATTGAAAGAGGAGAAGCTCTACCAAATTCAAGCGCACTGTACCCTCTGCATCCTATTTTGGACAATGGCATCCTCCGTGTTGGTGGGAGGCTAAAACACTCATCTCTCAGCCAAGATCTAAAACATCCTGTAATACTTCCAAAAGGTAACCACATCACTAAACTAATTCTGTCACATTACCACACCAAAGTTCGTCACCAGGGAAGAAGCCAAACTCAAATGGAGTTAAGAATGAATGGATTCTGGATCATTGGAGGCAGTAAGTCTGTCGCTAAATTCATACACAAGTGTGTGCAATGTCGGAAACTCAGACGACCAGCTGAAGAACAGCGTATGGCAGAACTTCCCAGAGAACGTGTTGAGGTTTCCGCTCCATTCACGTACTGTGGTATGGACTGTTTCGGGCCATTTATTGTGAAGAGAGCTCGTAAGGAGCTTAGGAGATATGGCCTATTATTCACTTGTCTATCATCTCGTGCAGTCCATATTGAAATGATTGAGGACCTATCTACAGACTCCTTTATCAATGCCCTAAGGTGCTTTATCAGCCTCAGAGGAGCAGTTCGCAAACTTCAGTGTGACCACGGCACTAACTTTGTTGGAGCTAAAAATGAATTCGCAAAATCACTGAAAGAGATTGACACCAACGCCTTAGAGATCTTTCTTACAGAAAGGCAATGCGAGTTTGTCTTTAATGCTCCTTCTGCAAGCCATGCTGGAGGTGTCTGGGAGCGCCAGATACGTACTGTGCGAAATGTACTCAATGCCACACTTGCTTTATGCCCAGGCAGGCTTGATGACGCATCACTCAGAACGCTGTTCTATGAAGCAATGGCCATTGTAAACAGCCGCCCTCTAACGGTAGATGGGATTAATGATCCAAATTCACTCGAACCACTGACCCCAAACCATCTGTTAATAATGAAATCTGATGTTGCTCTTCCACCTCCAGGAAAGTTTGTAAAACAAGATGTGTATGCCACTAAAAGATGGCGCAGAGTTCAATACCTAATCGAACAATTTTGGAGTCGTTGGAAGAAGGAATACCTTCTCAACATTGCAGCACGTCAGAAATGGCATATTCCTCGCCGTAACCTTCAAGTGAATGATGTTGTAATCATCAAAGACGATATGCTTCCCAGAGGTCAGTGGCAATTAGGCCGAGTGGTGGAAACCAGTGAAGGAAGTGATGGCCTTGTAAGGCGAGTCAAGTTACAGTTAGGGGAGCGAAAACAAAATCAACGCTCCAAGCCCACAGTCATTGAAAGGCCCATCCAAAAATTGGTGGTACTTATTGAAAATGAGTAATCAGCGACTGCTTTGTGATATCATTGCATCAGACCATGTAATTAAGTTCTATAAAACCTAACATTTTAGACTTCACATGCATAAAAACTGTGAAGGGGGTCATATTGATGTTCAGAAATCATGTTCTGATTCATTCACAGTTTGTTCTGTTCTTTCATCATCTCATAATTGGTGGGAGTGTAAATGACCGCAAAAATATGTATGTGTGTGTCACTTTAAATGTGTTGTGTGTGCGCACGCACGCTCTCTACGTAACGTAAGCTGTAACGCAGGTAGAAGAAAGGTGCGGACGAGGAGCATATTGTGGTTCTCACATGGCGTTTACAAAAGTTTGAAATATATATTGTAAAAGGTGGATGCACTTTACGTTTTGGTTCATCTAGTACCCTTTGGCAAGCGGAGCGAGGTATGTGTCTTTATTGTGTGTTTTGCATGTTGTATTTTAAAGTAATATATAATTTCGTATGGCACGTGTTATTTGTCACTCTTTTGGTTAATTTCTCATGTATGTAATAATTTATTTGCCTTTTGGGTATCTGTAAATGTGTATTTAAGTAATCTGTCATTTGTACATAAGTTTTTTATTTATGAGTATATTGTTTCTTTATGTAGTTTCACGGTGCTACAACACAACGTTTCTCGAAGTCACGGTTAATGGCGCTCAAAGCGAGCGAAATAAAGAAGATTAAGCACCCGTCGAAACTCTCTGTCTCGTTTGTCGACGCCAAGGGGCTGCTACACGCACCCTAAGGTCAAAAAACGCTGGACTTTTGGTCCTTCCTAGGATAGCAAAGTCCACTAAAGGAGGTAGAGCTTACTCACATTTGGCTCCCAAACTCTGGAATAGCCTTCCTGATAATGTTCAGGGTTCAGACACACTCTCTCTGTTTAAATCTAGATTAAAAACACATCTCTTTCGCCAAGCATTCGAATAATGTATCTTTTTAATTGTGAGTGTAGTTGCATCTGATCAAAGGTGCATTTTTATTCATTAGCTTGGGTTAAACTAATTTTACTTTGTTGGATCAGCAGCTATGCTAATGATGTCTGTATTTTGTTTCAATTTACACAAGCTCCAGTCTGGATCCAGAAAACCTGAGAAGAGATGATGCTGACCCCTCAGAGGACCCCAGATGATGCTAACCCTGAATCAACAAACAGAACTAACAATTATTGCCAAATGTGTGACTGAATCATATAATAACTTAATTAATAATATTGATAGTTCATCGTCTAGCTGACTAAGTTTTGTATTATTATTATTATTTTTTCTAAAATCCTGTCCAATGTGCACAAACTACTAGCTACTACTAAATATTGTAGAAACATAATTTTCTGTAAAGTTGCTTTTTAACGATTTGTTTTGTAAAAAGCGCTATACAAATAAACTTGAATTGAACTGAATCATGAACACAATGACAGGGTGAAATGGGCTGTGATGCATGGGGCGCCAGGTAAAATCTTGCCTAGGGCAGCAAATTGGTCAGGGGGGGCCCTGCATGAACTCACCGGTGTTCTGAAATGTTCAGTGTCTGAGATATTTGGTGTCATTGAGAATAAAGAACTATATATATAGACAGTAACAACTATTTAACTTTGTTCTCCTTAAAAAAGGTGTCACATGGAAGTGCATGAGAGCCTACTGTTCATGTGGAGAAGCTGTTTGTTTGTAATTAATGTATCTTTTACAAATCAGCAGAGTTTGATACTTGCACTTATGCCTGTTATTTCTTTTTTCCTAGTTTGCAGAAGCTCTTCTAATGGGGGGGGGGGGGGGGAGGGGGCTTTCATTTTCTCAAGCTATGAGGCCACTATTGAACACATACATGAAGACATGGGTAAACGTCATCAGAATTAACTTTTGGTTTTTTTATCAGGGGATGGTGGATCTTTATCAGTGTAATAGTTAAACATCATATGCAAAAAAATAAAAAACTGTATAGCCTACTATTTGATACAAATGTATTATTAACCAGTTTTAAAGTTTTACGTTATGTTCCTGAAATCCACACTTTTGAAACCAAGATAATCAAAGGTAAACAAATCAAGCACAACCTAATAAATCATGTTTTGTGGATAAAGGGTTTTGTAAAAAAAAAAAAAAAGATCATGTTGGTGGATATTCTGGTGATAGCATGGTCCGTGGATAATTCATCTCAAAGTGCACCACAATCCACTATATGATTAAAGACGAAAACAAAGTGTATAAATGTGACCTTTGGTTGATCTGGCCCGGATTGCCCCATTCTTCCACAGCACTCACACACACTCAGATTGTGGATGATATTTTACTTTATTTCCTTGCACACAGAGCAGTGGAAAGAAGAGAATTGTGAGTCACGCTAATACAGCTCCATCCACAGCAGTTCCTTCTAGCTCTGCTGTTCTCAGTATAACGGTTTACTCAAATTGTTGTACTTAAAACAACAAAAGTAAAACACATTTTGAAATGTAATTTTTACAGGAAATTTTACATACTTTTTCCAATACTCTTTCTAGATGTAATGTTTTGTGATCATATAATATACAGAGTACAAAATAATCATCCATTTTACGGTAACAGTAGAATAAAATTGAATGGAAAAGTAAAACAATGAATTGAGAGCTCTACAAAATACAGTTTACAATAAACATATGTAAATTCTTAAATGCTTTATGAAAATTACCTGCACACAGAGCAGTGGAAAGAAGAGAATTGTGAGTCACGCTAATACAGCTCCATCTGTTCAGAAATGATTTCAGTTTTTTTTTAGAGAGCACATGGAAAAAATGGCGCACATTAAAAGAGTTCGTGCAAACAGAAATAAAACTATCAAATTACCCAAAAATACGAACAGAAAACACACTCAAAAATCAATTAATGTCCACTGTGTGCAATCCCTAACATACATCTCCTAACATTCAATATAAAACCAGTATTTTTACTTTTAATGTGGAGCTGCAACAGAAACGACTCACCCACAGCAGTTCCTTCTAGCTCTGCTGCAGTTCATTCGAACTCCGTGCGCTATAGCGCCACCAGCGCAGCCAATAGGAAGCGCGATCACATTACAGCAGGATTTAATTAAAGAACCCTCATCTATAATATTTATCCCGTTACATACACCCCCCTTAAATCCTGCTTAATGTGGACAAACCATAACAAGAAAAACCAACAGTGAAGAAAGATATAGAAAAAAAAAGGGTATGGAATGCTCACTTTATGTTTTCACTTATTAAAGAAGAGAAGACAAACTGCACTTGGAGTATGATTATCAGTCAATCAATGGATTCTTCAATAAGAAGTACCTAGAGACAAGGGAGGCGCCTAACCCCGGTCTGGAAGTAGACTAAAGAGATGCCTGTTACACCTCAAAAATTTCAACATGTAATAACTCAATTGATTTCTTATCTCTTTATCAATTTGTTTCTGTGTTCTCTACTTTGCATGAAATCAAATATAACACTATGTAAAAATGCTTTTAACTAAATAAACGAAAGAACTCACTGTAGAGTCTGAACTGTCTATGTGTTGTTTGTTCATTTCATAAATCAGTCTTTTAGGTTGGTTTATGACTCTGCCAAGTCTAGTTCGAGTCACTACAGCCTCAACTTGACTTGGCTGTGAGCACACCACAGATTCCACATCTTGGATGACTTCATTCTTGTCATGTTCTGCTTGAGTAGAGTTAGAATATTGACCTCCTTCTTCAGGCAAATCAACATCACTTGTCACATTTACATCACTTATCACTTTGACATCATTTATTTCCTGCAGGTTCCCAGCATCAGTGCTTGCCGAGTCCAGTAT
Source organism: Carassius gibelio (assembly GCF_023724105.1). Classification (NCBI taxonomy): domain Eukaryota; kingdom Metazoa; phylum Chordata; class Actinopteri; order Cypriniformes; family Cyprinidae; genus Carassius; species Carassius gibelio. Next base: position 18,696,702 of record NC_068398.1, on the reverse strand, counting down.
CTCTGATACACAATCTGACACGTCAGGTAAGGCTGTACAGTTTGTATGTTTATCCTCCTCATCAAAACCACCAGGATTACTCAATACCCAGTTTGCAGTTCGGTCAGCATGATCAACTACCTGAGGATCAGTTTCATCATTCACATCATCATTCTTTTGATCAGATTCCTGATGTTCATCAACTGGTAGGAAGTTCACCAATAACAACAGATTTCTATGGACTACCCTCACTTTGTCAGAGTTGATTTCTCGAATCCTGTAAACATTGATATCAGGATACACTGCAGTGACTTCATATGGAGATGACTCCCATTTGTCAGAAACTTTTCTTCTACCTTTTTCACCTCTGTTCGCAACCAACACTCTATCTCCAACAGCCAGTGGACAGCCTTTTACCTTTCTGTTGTAAAGTCTGCCATGTCGTTCCTGCTCTTTCAGAGTGTGCATCCTTGCTATGCGAGCTGCTTCACGCAAATCTGTCTTCAACTTGGACACAAAATCTTTGTAATCCACCACATCTTCATTAAGAAGCACATTCTGAAACAGGACATCAATTGGAAGACGAGGAACTCTGCCAAACATAAGAAAGAATGGCGCAAAACCCGTTGTCTCATGTTCTGTGCAGTTGTAACAGAAAGTAAGTTGCTGAAGCATCTGTGGCCATTTAGATTTAACTTTAGGGGGTAATGTCCTGATCATGCTTCCAAGAGTCCTATTGAACCTCTCAGCAATGCCGTTACCCATGGGATGGTATGGTGTTGTGTGTGATTTATCTACACCTGCCATGGTCAATAGTTCCTTGATCAACTTGCTCTCGAAATTAGCCCCCTGGTCAGAATGAATTCTTTTGGGGAATCCATAGACCAGAAAGAAGTCATTCCAGAGTCTTCTCGCAACCTGTTTGGCTGATTGATTCCGGCATGGAAATGCGTGGGCCATTTTTGTAAAATGATCAGTCACAATCAGCACATCTACCGACTTTCCTTCTTTGACCTCTGCTGACCAAAAGTCAATGCAGACCAGCTCAAGTGGTTCTGATGTACGGATATTTTCCAGTGGAGCACAAGCATTGGGTTCAGAGGTTTTACCAACCACACATCGATGACAATTCTTCACATGATCATCGATATCTTTTTTCATACCAATCCAGAAGAATCGTTGTCTTGCTAGAGACAGTGTTCTGCTACGTCCTTGATGTCCTGCGGCATCATGGAGACCATGAAGAACTTGCGCTTTCAATGAAGCAGGTAAAACAAACAGGTAGAGTTTCTTGTTTAGCTTCGGGTCTCTCTTTACCTTATAAAGTACACCATTACAGACAACCAGTTTATCATGGTGTTTCAACAGTTTCCGCACACTTGTGGATTCCTTTGTTTGTTCTTTCTTAGATGGTTTCCGACATCTTTCAATGTAGTACAAAATCCGACTCAAGGTACTGTCTTTCTCCTGTTCAAACACGATGTTGCTGTGTTGCAAAGGAGGGCTAAACTGTTGTGGTTGTGAAATGGCTGGCACTGTACCCAATACTTCACTCAAACCTCCAGTAGTGTGTGCTGCTAACACTGCAGAAACTTCCTGGCACCCAGAAGAACCTGAAGGTGAGAGTCCATCACAGGTTGGGTCACAAGAACATTTCCCATCCTTCTGCACCACCTGATGATTACTTGTGCACTTGAAAGCATCTTGGACAGTGTTGTCGACTACACCGCTAACATCCTTCAAGAGAGACAAGTAGGGTTCAGTGATAAGGCGATGTCCTATGCAAGACTGAACAAATGGCTCACGGCTCAAAGCATCAGCGACAACATTTTTCGTTCCTGGAACATAATTCAGGTCAAAACTGTAAGATGCAAGTTTCGCCACCCATCGTTGCTCACATGCATCAAGTCGGGGTTTAGTCAGGATATATGTAAGAGGATTGTTGTCGGTCCATGCCGTAAAGTGCCGTCCCCTCAGCCAATGGCTAAACTTCTCACAGATAGCCCACTTTAGGGCAAAGAACTCCAATCTGTGAGCTGGATAGTTCATTTGTGAGCGAGACAGAGTTCTGCTTGCAAAGGCTATGGGTCTTGCAATCTCTTCACCTGGCAGAACCTGTGATAATACAGCTCCCACTCCGTCGAAAGATGCATCGACAGCCAAAACAAAAGGTCGGTCAAAGTCTGGGTGAGCCAGTGTTACATTTTTAGTTAGTTCTAGTTTTAGTGTGTGCAAGGCTTCTTCACAATCAGCTGTCCAGTCAGTCGGTGAAAGTTTGAGGTAACTAATTTTCTTTCTTGGATTACGTCCTTTTGTGACAGTTTTCTGTTTTACTGAACCTGATGTCAACTTGAATAGAGGCTTTGCTTTTGCTGAGCATCCTTCAATAAAATGTTGATAGTACAGAACCATTCCAAGAAAGGACCTGATCTTTTTCTGACATGGTGTTTTTCCATCAGGTTCCATCAGATCAGAAGCTTGAATATTGTTAATTGCCTCAACTTTACCAGGATCAGTCTTAATCCCTTCTTCACATACAATGTGGCCAAGGAATTTCACAGACCGCCTCAAGAAACAGCATTTCTTTGGAGCCAACTTTAGATTGTGATGTGACAACCGCAAAAGAACCATTTCAAGACGTTGTAGGGCTACTGACTCAGAAGGGGCAAACACCATCAAATCATCAAGGTAACAAAGAACGCTGCTGAAATTCTCATCTCCAAAAATAGACATCATCATTCTCATGAAAGTGGCTGGGCTATTAGAGAGACCCTGAGGAAGCCTATTATACTCATGAAGTCCAAATGGGGAAGAGAAAGCAGTGTACTTTTTGTGTTCTTCTTCTAGGGGGACATTGTAATACCCTGAGGTAAGATCCATGGTTGAAAAGAATGTGTTGCCTCCTAAAGCAGCCAACACATCAGACTGGTGTGGTAAAGGATAAGCGTCTCTGACAGTCCTCGCGTTTAACCACCTAAAATCAGTGCAGATTCTGAGATCTCCATTCTTCTTCCAAACTAGTACGAGAGGGGAAGCATAGTCACTATGTGACTTACGAATGATTCCTTTTTCCTCCATCTCATTCAAAGCTGTCCTCAATTTAGCATACTGGCTTGGTGGTATACGCCTATATGGAAATCGGAAGGGTTTGTCATCCGTGAGATTAATCCGATGGACAAAGCCTTTAGCCTCTCCACAGTCCATTTTGTCTCTTGAGAAAACTGATTCATACTTCTCAATAATTTGCAACAACTTGTCTTTCCAGTGGGCTGAAACTTCACATGACTCCAAGTCAAGTTCACCAAGGTTCAAATCACTCAAGACTCGCTTCATCTCTTCACTGGATCTAGGTGGTAAGGGTTCCTCAGTACACTGCAGATTAGATCGAATCTGTTTCGGCAATGGTAAATCTTGCACAGCAATACAAGGTGACACGTCAGCTATTTTTGCATTTCTCTTCAACACAACTCTGTGATTAGTGGGATTGATGACTTTTAAGGGGATAGAACCATCTCCCCATAGTGGTGTAATGACCCTTCCGACCAATATTTGCCTTGGTCTTGTTCTGGACTTGGTTGGTTCCACAATGACAGTGCTGCCAACTGACAAGACAGAAGACTGAGGTAGCTTACCCCAAACCAGATGTTCTGTTTGTGGCTCCAAAATCACACTCCTATGTAACTTTACTGTACCGACTTTTTCAGGTATGGATTCGCCTCTCCATCTTTCTGCATTTGAGAAAAGAGATAGAAACATACAACACTCATCACTCTCATTGTTACTTGACTTAGACATGAGCCTCCAGTAACCATCAGTTTCTCTCAGTTGCATCAGAAGTCTCTTTATGACGTTTGTGCCCAAAATCATCTCTTCGGTCTGCCCAGGCACAACTAAAGCAGGAATTATCATGGAGCAACCGTACACTGTAGCTTTAAGATCATAGACTGCAGTGGGGGCAACACGATGGCCACCACAACCAACAATAACAATATCTTCTGCTGGCTGACTTATCATATCTGGGATATTTTTCAGCACCCGTTCTTCAGTGGACTCGCTAATAGTACATGCCATTGATCCACTATCAATTAAAGCCTTAATGACGAGATCATTTTCAACTGAAACAGATGTGTAAAACAAGCTATCAGCTTTTGGAACTTTCTGAACACCCTGAAAGATGACCGTTTTGTCTGAAGTTACATCACTGAACATTTGACATAAAGACTCATAATCCATTTCATCTTCAAAACTGGATAAGGGAGATTTACTCTCAAGATCTACGTGATCCTCCCTCACACGTAGATCACTTAGTTTGACTGCTGGTTGGCTGAGGAAGCATTTTTCCTTTCCTTTGGACACCGGAATCTGGGATGGTCAGGCGAAAAACACTGGAAACAGAGCCTTTTGTCTTTACAGTGAGTAAAAGCAGAATGTGACGTGTCCTTGCACACTAAGCATGGTGTATCATTCAAGCCTGGAATTCTTGGCATGGTGTTTCTCTTCCTATACTCATTGCTCGCCTGTGCATTACTACTATTATTCATCAGAACTCTTTCCAACATATCGATCACTTTTTCCAGAGCCATGTTTTCTGACTGTTTTGACTGAAGTGAATCTTGTTCAGCTTTCACTGTGTTTGGGCCAGGACTTACACGCATCTCATTCATAGTGATTTTATTTTCACATTCAATCTGTCTGTTTCCTTGTCCAGTGGCTCTGAGATTTTTCTCTGAATGATACTCGTTAAGGATCTCTTGCACTTCATGAGCCGTCCATTTGTCAATGGTTTTTGAACGAAACGTCAGTGCTAGATCTGAATTTGGACAGTTCCTAATGAACATGCGTGTGACTTCGTTCAGTTGGTTGTCTAGTACCTTTCCCTGTTGTTTCAGACATTCAGCTGTGATGTCAGCAGTATGGTTCAGGCGTAACCAGTAATCAAAGGGATCCTCCCGAGGTTCTGGAAGAGTAGTGTAGAAATCTTGTAAAGGGACAGGAGAATATTGATGACAACTGAAATGCTTCCGTAATAAGGTGTAGATTGCATCTGGATTCGTTCTGATATCTAATCCGCTTGACAGTATCCCCACTTTAACAACATCTTTGGCTTTGCCTCTCAAGTGGATTAAAATTTCTTCACCTTGCTCTTCAGTAGGCAGAAACCCCTTTTTTATGAAGTTCTTCATGAGCTCCACCCACTCATCGAGTGTAACAGTGTCTGATGTATCGCCTCTGAAAGTAGGAGGATCTTTAACTTCCCTCTGACGCACTACTTGAATCTGTGATGCACTTGACATGGAGCACTGCTCAGGCGTGTATCTACTATTGTGGTTATTTTGAGTTTGCTTAGGTGCAACTTCTGATTGACTTTGCAAATTCAAATGTGCAAGGATACTATCTGCCAGTTGAAGGCCTACTAGCTGCACTATGTTACCCATCTGACTCATCATGTCACTGGTAAGGACTGGAGTTGATGTACTAATTGGCCGTGTAGTTTCAGAAGTGCAATTCACATTAACAGGGTTTCCATTAGCATTTGGCTCAAGAAATGCATTTGCTTCTAACCCCATACCATTGTTAGTGGCACCCATATTAGAGCTAATATCTGGGAAAGGAATAGGTGTCACTAATAGACCTCTCCCTCGACCAACACTAACCGGACTGCCCACATAACGAGATCCCGTTAACCTATTGTTTTCCATAATTAAGTAATAGGAGTATATAAATGAAAAAAAAAAAAAAAAAAAACAATGTGTGTACTATATTATACTGCTGTGATACCCGGAGTCAATATATATCAATAAATATCAAACCACTTCAGAGTGTCCATTCAAAAGTCTCTTCCCTCTTTTTCTTTTTTTAGTTTAAAGTCCAGCGATGACTAATAAAAGCTTAGCTGAAGGTCCTGTGCAGTGAAGAATGACGACAGGTCTGCCGGTCCGATGTTGGGATGATCTTCGACCACCTTGATTGAAGTCCTGAGTCACGGCACCAATGTGACCTTTGGTTGATCTGGCCCGGATTGCCCCATTCTTCCACAGCACTCACACACACTCAGATTGTGGATGATATTTTACTTTATTTCCCTGCACACAGAGCAGTGGAAAGAAGAGAATTGTGAGTCACGCTAATACAGCTCCATCCACAGCAGTTCCTTCTAGCTCTGCTGTTCTCAGTATAACGGTTTACTCAAATTGTTGTACTTAAAACAACAAAAGTAAAACACATTTTGAAATGTAATTTTTACAGGAAATTTTACATACTTTTTCCAATACTCTTTCTAGATGTAATGTTTTGTGATCATATAATATACAGAGTACAAAATAATCATCCATTTTACGGTAACAGTAGAATAAAATTGAATGGAAAAGTAAAACAATGAATTGAGAGCTCTACAAAATACAGTTTACAATAAACATATGTAAATTCTTAAATGCTTTATGAAAATTACCTGCACACAGAGCAGTGGAAAGAAGAGAATTGTGAGTCACGCTAATACAGCTCCATCTGTTCAGAAATGATTTCAGTTTTTTTTTAGAGAGCACATGGAAAAAATGGCGCACATTAAAAGAGTTCGTGCAAACAGAAATAAAACTATCAAATTACCCAAAAATACGAACAGAAAACACACTCAAAAATCAATTAATGTCCACTGTGTGCAATCCCTAACATACATCTCCTAACATTCAATATAAAACCAGTATTTTTACTTTTAATGTGGAGCTGCAACAGAAACGACTCACCCACAGCAGTTCCTTCTAGCTCTGCTGCAGTTCATTCGAACTCCGTGCGCTATAGCGCCACCAGCGCAGCCAATAGGAAGCGCGATCACATTACAGCAGGATTTAATTAAAGAACCCTCATCTATAATATTTATCCCGTTACATAAAGACATTTTACAACCTTTAACTACATAGTACATTTTATCTAAATGTATCATTTTGGGGCAAAAAATAAAATAAAATAGAGAGACTAAGAATCTTTATATTCCAGTTCATGTGTATATTAAAAAAAGAACATTCAGATTTCGATTTCTATTAAAACTTTTTTTAATGATTGAGCAAACGATAAGGAATGACACAGATCTCTGTCCATGATTGCAAATGCAGTTATGTAACACTCGTCCTACAGCCTACATGTTCACTATGTCTCAGACCAGATCAGAAGTCTATGCTCGCTCTTGAGCCAGTGTTGCAGCAAGACAAGGGAAATAATCACAAAAGACAGGTTTGTAGTTGAAAGGTAAGTAGTTTTTCTTTTATACTCAAAAGGTAAGTATTTTTTATATACTTGTATTAATTTGTGTAACGTTGGAGAAAACCAACAAACAAAGGAGAAAACAAACAAAAACAAACAAAATGACAGCTTCGATAACAAATTCAAAAAAGAAACCTCTTGAAATAAATTCCTTGGAATTAAAGATATTTTTACTCAAATATGACTCCTTGTGTGTTATTTCTATAATTAGATATTTAGTTAATTAATTCTAGTTCACTCAATTTAGCTGCTCTTATTCCTTAGCTGGATAGCTATCCACTTTCAAACAACCCTGCTTCTTATTTTCACATAAATGATAAACAAAGTGTATGTTCAATACCAAAATGTTAAATTGTTCAACTCAATACCCTTTGTATTCACTCTTTTTTTTTAAGGAAAATTTCAATAAAAGATGGAAAAAAAATACAAAAAATAAAACAGCAATAGAGATAATTTCAGATAAACCGTCCAATGAATGACACACCAAATCAGAAATGACTCAAACAATTAAATAGGACTTTAGCTCAGTTCAGTGTCCGTCCTGTTTTTGATGTTCAGTTAAAGAATTTCAGATATGCAACTCCGAGATGAAATGAGTGAGAGGAAGGGAAAAAAAAACCTTCATTCACAGTTGCAATAACGTCCAGGGAAGGAAAAAAAATGATACGTGTGGTCCTATCACTTTGATGAAACATGAAATTGTCCAAGTTCAGGAAAACCAGGTTGGCTCGCCAGTTTCCACCAATGTTGAGCACTCCTCGTTGATGGCAGAAACAGTTCTAACTCAGAACTCCTCGTTCACTTTCAAAGAGAGATATCAAGGACCGGAAACACAGAAAATAGAGAGAAGGGGGAAAAAAAAACCCAACCAAGAATAAAGTGCTAATGATTAGAAATAATCTCAGATGAATCAAGAAAATCTTTTCGAACGCCGTTTTCGTCGGATGAATCAGCTCAACTTCTCGTTTAATCTTTAACTTCACAACTGCAAATGAATCTGCATCACTGCTTCAGCAGCCATTTCACTTTTTTTCCGTGACGAGACTCACTTCCCTAACCCGCGCTAGAATGATGACGCAACCCACACAGGGCGGAGCTAATCCGAATGGTTCAATTTATTTATTTTTCTAGTCTGTTACATTTATTGTTATTTATTGAGCAATATTTAATTTCTTAATCATTAAAATAAAGTAATTAAATATTTATATGAAAATCGTTCTTTTCTTTTTGTTTCATAGGTTCGATATGAGTAATAGTAACCTTGGTTACACCCTCCCCTCTGGAATATATGCACGTCCCGTTGCATCTACACGTGAATTACAGGGGCAACAACTGACTCTTCTAAAGAAGAACTAAAAGCTTCGTTTAAACCCTGCAACAAGGACTGAATCACTAAGGTAAGTGGATTCCCTAACTGGGGATATTCAAACTTTTTAGGGGGATGTCTCTCTCTCTGCGAACGTCTAGGGGCAACATTGTCTTTAGGCTCAGTTTTCCTTTCTTCCTGTTGTGTGTCTTCAACACAACTCCTTTCAATTGAGATCAGATTTCCTTCTTTACTCTCGAACTCAGAATTGATTGGCACTGTCTCGACCATTTGGGTAGAGTATTCATCAAGGAACTTAGAGCAATCCTCTGGTTCTGGTCTTTGTTCCACTGAGACATCTGGCTCAGAACAACTTGATTCAGGCTCATCCGATTCTCCTACAGACTCATCTGATACTCCCTCCACAGGTTCCTCAGTGTTACTCTCCACAGGTTCCTGAGCAGGTAAGTTCTCCCTAATAGGATCAAGGACAGGTAAGTCGGATGCAACTTCTCGAACACGAGGTTGCTCAAGGCCTGTAATAATTTGAGTTTCAGAGCCCAATGTTCTTCCAGGTACATAACAGAGAATTTTCTCATCTTCTGACTCTGAGCATTCAGAAACAAACTCTGACTCCTTTGTCCCTTCATCATCAGGAGAAGCTCTGGTTCGAGGTCTTCGAACTTCTTTCTGCTTTGGTTGTTCCTCAGAGTTGCTTGGCCGCAAAAATCCACAAGGCAGCAATAAATCTCGGTACAACGTCCGAGGAGGACCCCCTTTTCTCTCTGTTTGGACAGTATATACTGGCAGATCACGAACCTTTCTGACAACCACATGAACATCTTGTTCCCATTTATCAGCCAGCTTATGCTTTCCTCTCAATCGCACGTTCCTTACAAGAACTCGGTCACCCTCCTCCAATGTTGAAGCAACCACACGCTTGTCAAATCTTCTTTTATTTCGCTCAGCTACCTTCCCAGCATTTTTAGTAGCCACCTCGTAACTCTCGCGCAACCGATTCTTAAGATCCCGTACGTATTGAGAGTGGGACTTGATGGGAGTGTCTGCTGGCAATCCAAAAGCCAGATCAACAGGTAGGCGGGGTTGTCGCCCAAACATGAGTTCATAAGGAGTGTCATTGCGGGTGCAGTTATAGGCATGCACTAAGGGCTTTACAAACTCCTTCCAACGAGACTTCTTTTCGTTTTCCAGTGTCCCCAGCATCTGGAGGAGTGTACGATTAAATCGTTCCACTGGATTGCCCCTCGGGTGGTATGGGGTAGTCCTCACCTTGTGAATGCCTGCAACCTTACACAACTCCTTTATTGTGTGCGACTCAAAGTCTGCCCCTTGGTCACTATGTAGTTTCTCCGGAAACCCATAGTGCACCAAGAAATGGTCCCACAGGCTCTTAGCAACGATTTGGGCAGTTTGATTTCGAGTTGGTATTGCAACGGCATATTTCGGGAGTGGTCCGTGATAACCAGTATGTTTTTGATGTTGCTTTGATCTGGCTCCAGGGACAGAAAATCTATGCACACCAACTCTAAGGGCCTGCTAGTTTGGATATTTACCAAAGGAGCTGCTCTCTCTGGGGGTGTTTTTTTACGGACACAGCGCTCACAAGTTTTGACCCTTTCTTCCACTGCCTGTGACATTTTTGGCCAGAAGAACCTTGACCTGATGAGGTCCAGGGTCCTGTCAATACCTAGATGACCCATGTAGCACCATGTCTCTCAATGTGGTGGGCAGTGCCAACTGATAGCGAGAGGCCCCACACTCTTGCCGCCTCCTATACAGAACTCCACTCCTCAGCTCGAGTCGGTTCCACTCTTTTAACCACAAACCCATGGTAGGTGGTTGGTCTCTCAGGTTGCAGGGTTTCACTCCACTCTCCAATCCTTTAATAACAATCCTCATTTCTGTATCTTTTCTCTGCAGCTCTGCCAAGGAAGTTTCTGAAAGATGTGGGAGATCTGGAAGACCATGTTCATCCTCATGTTGGAACTCATTTGGTAGAGCGTCCTCATGCTGAGTAAGGGATTCAACCAAGGTAAGTGAGGAGTTAGAGGAACTGGGATTTTCAGATGACCCAATCACTTGATGCCTTTCACAGATCGCTTTTATCGTGTCTGCCATGAGAACAGATGACTCAACTCCTGGGCCCATGAGATGGTTTAAAGTGAACTGTTTAATTCTTTCTCTCTCCTTTTGTGATACCAGGTCATCAAGAGGCTCACCATGCGGCCGTCTGGATAGGCCATCAGCATCTTGATTTTGGCTACCTGCTCTGTACTGCAGCTTAAAGTTGAAAGTTGACAAGCTGGACAACCAGCGGTAACTGGTGGCATCAAGTTTTGCCGATGTTAGGATATATGTCAAGGGGTTGCTATCTGTTATGACAGTGAATTCTACACCATAGAGGTAGTCGCTAAATTTGGAGGTGACAGCCCATTTTAGCGCCAAAAACTCTAGTTTGTGCGCAGGGTACCTACTTTCACCTTTGGTCAATCCTCTGCTGGCAAAGGCTATGACCCGCATCTGCCCTTCCTGCTCCTGATATAAAGCTGCACCAAGCCCGGTGGTACTGGCATCGGTGTGAAGCACATAGGGAAGCTTGGGGTTAGCAAAACCCAAAACAGGTGTAGATGTGAGCTTGCCAATTATGGAGTCAAAGGCACTCTGGCAATCTTGAGTCCATCGATCACCGAACTCCTCTTTGGGGTTGAAGTAGCCTCCATCCTTCGGTTTCTTAATACCACTCTTCCGGAGTGGAGGATATCCCGCTGTAAGGTCGGTGAGAGGCTTAATGATCTGGGAGTAATCACGCACAAACCTCCGGTAGTACCCGGCAAAACCTAAGAACGACCTCAACTCCTTTAGGTTTGTTGGCTTTGGCCATGTCTTTAAGGCCTCAACCTTCGCCGGATCGGTCTCAACCCCGTCTTGTGAGACTATATGACCCAGATACCTCACTGATGTTTGGAAGAACCGACACTTCTCAAGTGACAATTTCAGCCCATACTCTTTAAGGCGGTTGAGAACTTGCAGCAACCGGGATTCATGTTCTTCTAAAGTTTTTGAAAAAACAATGAGGTCATCAATGAAAACCAGTACCTGTTTTCTGTTCAAGTCTCCCATGCACCGTTCCATCAATCTTTGGAACGTGCTTGGCGCATTGGTAATCCCCTGTGGCATTCTGTTGAACTCCCAGAATCCAAGCGGGCATACAAACGCTGTTTTACACTTATCGGCTTCTTCCATCCCAATTTGATAAAACCCAGATTTCAAATCGAGCACCGAGAACCACTTCGAGCCGGTTAGTGTTGAAAAGACCTCCTCTAGGTTTGGTAAAGCGTATGCATCCTTAATCGTTTGTGAGTTGAGCTTCCGGAAGTCAATGCATAGCCGCACGGTACCATCCTTCTTACGGACTACTACTATGGGTGATGCAAATGGGGACTCGCGGATGACACCGGCCTCTAGTAGTTCTTGGAGGTGCTTTCTCACAGCGTCAATGTCTTGGGGATGGATGGGTCGGGCTCTGTGCTTGAACGGTGTGCCGTCACTCAACCTTATCTGATGTTTGACCTTTTCAGTGCTGCCGTAATCAAGGTTGTGCAGGGAGAAGACCTCAGGCATGGAGTTAAACAATTTTGATATCCTCTCTTTCCAGCTCGTGGGCAAGGGGGAGTCACCAAATTCGAAGGTAAGGTTAGCACAGTTAAGTGATGCTTCATCAGCTTTGACATCTGAACTCTGCCAGCACAACTTTAGGAGGGACTTTTATGTCGGTTTGCGTTCCATTTCTCAGCAAAACTGACAATTTGGAGAGACGTTTTCTAGGTAAAGTGTGCAAACAGTTTGCAATCAGCAGGCCACTTGGTAAAGGGACAGATGGAGGCTCGAGAGTCACCCACTTTTCTGTGTGGAGACCATGTAGGTGGACAAAGCCGTCCAATACCACTGTGCTTCCTGCAGGCACAACTTCAGGGGAGTTTCCCCCCAACTTCACATACCCCAGAGTCTCACTGCTGGCTTGTCTCCACCTAGCTTCCAAGACTTTAAGTACTGCTTGATAACCATGGAAGCTTGACTGGAAGCTCGCCGCATGCTCTTTAGCACACTTGCTGTAAAGCACATCTAAAGAATTTGTCCCGACTAGAATTTGGGAAAGACTTGTTAGATCTGGCACCACAAGGGCCAGGGTGGGGACCTCAACTTCAGTACCAATGAGCACCTTGGGAAATTTCAGCGTTAGCTCAATGTACCCCAGATACGGCACAGACTGTCCGTTAGCTCCTTCTACCTCCAGCAAGTTTTCCAATGGCTTCAAGGGGTAGTCTGACAAATTGGCTTCATAAATCGACTGCGGAATTGTGGTCACCTGTGACCCTGTGTCTAAAAGGCAATCTACTTCCCTTGCTCCAATAGTGACCTTGGCTGTGCATTTTATCCCCACTAGCCCCTTTGGCAAGCGTTTCAATGGTGGTGCTTCATGGCTGCTCATATCAGATATTTGTTTGTAACATCCAGGGCGACAGTCTGAATGTCTGGTCTCCATATGCCCTGCTACAGAGACCCTTTTCAGTTTAAAGGCTGGGCAGGCCTTCCATGCAGAGAGTCCCATTGGCTTTGTTGCTCTCTCAACTTAAGGCGGTTCTCCTCGACTTTGGAAGGATTTGCAGCATTCTCACAATCAACGGCCAGGTGCCCATCCTCTCCACACCGGAAACAGTACCAGGGTCGTGGCCTGTTAACTCTCAGCTGGCCCGTCCTGGGGCTTCTGTCTGTGTCTGTTCTAAGAGGTCTCTGCATGTTAGAAGTCTGAGGCATCCTACGAGTGACATTTTGAGTTTGCAGCTCCGCAATCTGACGTTGGAGCCTAGAGATTTCCAACTCTTCTGCATTGTTTTGTTTCAGCCCCTGGGTGACCGATGCTTTCACTGCCGCTACTTGGGTGCATAATTCCTCCACCATCTTCTTTCACCATCACAGTTACTTCCGTTCACGCTTAAACGACTTCCTTTTACACTGAAATGCCTTCCGTTTACACTGAAAATACACGCACATCGACATATGAAATCACCTGCATATATATATATATATATATATATATATATATATATATATATATATATATATATATATATGTGTGTGTGTGTGTGTGTGTGTGTGTGTACACAAATAATGCATATGTTTTTCTTAACTGAACTGTATATACGTTAGTAAATGTTATTTTTTATGTATGCGGGAGTTTTTTATGGATGTGTATGCACGGATATGTATGTGCGATATGTATATGTATGTGCGAATATGTGCAGGTGTGTTTTTATGCATCGAGTTTATATGTATGTGCGAGTGTTTAATAGATGTAAATGCACGGATCAAGTTTATATGTATGTGCGAGTGTTTAATAGATGTATATGTATGGATCAAGTTTATATGTATGTGCGAGTGTTTAATAGATGTATATGCACGGATCAAGTTTATATGTATGTGCGAGTATGTGCAGGTGTGTTTGTATGCATCGAGTTTATGAATGCACCAGTGTTAAGGTGTTCAGTATATGCACGGATCAAGTTTATATGTATATGTGAGTGTCTAGGTGTATGCACGCGTCAAGTTTATATGTATACGCAAGTTATTCACAAGTGTGTATGCATAAATTGCTAACATTATATGTATTGGTATCGATTTCATATTAGTGTTGACGTTTATTTTATGTATGTATTTTTGAACATCCAGTAGTGTGCATGTATATGTGAGTAATTTATATGTGTATATGCACGTGTTTTATGTATGTATTGATAAGCGAAGTTTGATTTAAAGGGGGGGGTGAAATGCTCGTTTTCACTCAATATCCTGTTAATCTTGAGTACCTAGTACTGCATCCTTCATAACTCCAAAAAGTCTTTAGTTTTATTATATTCATAAGAGAAAGATAGTCTGTACCGATTTTTCCCGGAAAAACACGTCCGGCTGGAGGCGTGACGTGTGGGCGGAGCTAAAGAATCACAAGCGCCAGTAGGCTTTTGCGTTGAGAGCGTTTGGAAGCTGTGACATTACCGTGAGGACAAAACAAACCATGGCTAACAGTCAGATTCAGCCGTTTATTTATGATCCAGAATCAGATACAGAGGCTGAAATTTAACAAGAGCAGCAGCAGCAACGAGGTCTCTATGTGGTATGTACTGAAACTGTATATATTTGCTTAGCGGTTTTGGAAAATGACTAAGTCCACTTTGTCGTCTTTTATTATTATTATTTATTATTATTATCTTTTTTTTACGCTGTACATGTGGAAAGTGCAGTTTGATGACAACATCGCATGTTGTTTACTTGATGTGCTTACGCGCCGATAGCTAAGTTAACAACACAGAGATATTTGAAGCAGTTTTACTCACCGCATGCGGTTCCAACACACGATCATGACCCTTTTTTGTTGGGACTGCATTATCCTTAAGAAATAAACGATACGCAAATCCGGCGTAAAACTGGGCCTTGTTTGTAAAACAAGCATCTTCGAAATGCAGGGGAACAAACACAAACACTTGCACAACTCCGTTGATGCTCTGTAAAAATAAACTCCATCCACTGGTCCCTTAATGCTGTTTTTCTTTTTAATCTGTGCAGGGTTGTCTTGCCCTGGCAACCAAAAACACACTTCTTTTGTGACATTTCGCGACGCTCTCGCTCTGGTCAGTGAATGTCTCTGCTCTCAGTGCTCTGCTATACGGGAGCGCGCGCTCTTCCTGCAGAAGTGCCCTTAGGACCCATATAAGGAAATTCCGTTCCATCTAACGTCACACAGAGCCATACTCGAAAAAAAAAAAACTTTCCGAAACTTGTGACAAACTGGAAGAGGTTTTTTTTGGAACAAAAATACTCCTTCAAACGTACAACTTAATTTTTGAAACTTTGTCCATGTTTAGCATGGGAATCCAACTCTTTAACAGTGTAAAAAACTCAGTATGTATGAAATGGCATTTCACCCCCCCTTTAAATCCTACACGGCGCCTTATATAAAAGGACGGTCTCACATCTCCCTCTCTGTTTACCTCTTTCTGCCTGTTCTGCCTTCTCTCTCATTATACCACTTTCTCTACCCACTCCACCACCTTATCTTAGACTAACAACTGGTCCGACTTCCGCCATGAGGAGGACCTCTGGATATATATCTTCAAAGCTCTGACAGGGCAGAGCAAGTGAAGTCTCTCCTCATCCACCGTCACATGAGGTGGAGGATGAAAAGCCTGCAGAACCGTAGGCCGTGCCACATTAGACGGCACCTTGGGCAAATAGCCTGGCCTAGGAAGTAGGATGGCAAACTCCAGGCACCCATCAGATATAGAGAGCGCCTGGAGATCTCCTACCCTCCTCAGAGAAGTAATGGCCAACAAGAAAGCCACCTTAAGGGAAAGGTTCTTGGCCTCAGCCGACTCCAGCGGTTCGAAGGGGGCCACAACCAACCCTCCGAGAACCACCGGCAGGTCCAGAGTGGGAACCCTGGTACGAGCCGCAGGTCTCATCCTCCAAGCCCCACGGAGGAAACGTACGACCAACGGCTGTCTCCCCAGAGGCCCATCACTCAGAGGAGCGTGGAAAGCCAAAATGGCAGCCACGTACACCTTGAGAGTGGACGGGGTAAGACCAGCTGAGAAGCGGTCTTGGAGGAACTCCAGCACTGAAGCCACTGGGCCCACCTCACGCCCTCTGCACCAAACGGTGAAAACATTCCATTTTAGGCCGTACAATTTCCTCGTGGAGGGAGCTCTAGAGCTGAGTATGGTCTCCACTACTCCTGCTGACAGGCCGGCCTCTCAGTACTGTGCCCCCTCAGGGGCCAGACCCACAGTTTCCATAGTTCGGGCCGAGGGTGAAGAATTGAGCCCTCTGCCTGGGTCAGCAGGTCCCTCCTGACGGGAAGCTCCCACGGAGGGCTGTCCAGGAGTAATACTATGTCTGAGAACCATACTCGGGCCAGCCACAATGGGGCTACCAATAATAAACTGATGCCGTTGCGACGAACCCTCTCTAGAACTCCCGGGAGCAGAGCGATTGGGGGAAAGGCCTCGGCCACATCTGTACCATGGCATCCCACCCCAGTGGGGCTGTATGTGTGAGGGAAAACCACAGTGGACAGTGAGTCGTCTCTCGAGACGTGAATAAATCCACTTCCACTGGGCTGAACCTCTGACATATGGACTCCGCCTCGGGGTGGAGTCTCCACTCCCCGGGCCTCAGCCCCTGCCTCGACAGGATGTCTGCTCCCTGATTCTGATTCCCTGGGATGTATGTTGCTCTGAGAGACAACAATTTCCCTTGGGACCACAATAGGATCTTTTCCCCTCGGGGAGAACCCCTTGGTTTTCAACCACCACTGCAAGGGCCTCATGTGCAGGAGACCAAATGGAATGATATTGGATGCTGCTGCCATGAGACCTAACACTCTCTAGAAATGTTTTACAGTGATGGCCTGGCCTAGCTTTATCTTGGTCACCGTGGCCAGGATTGATTCGATCTGTGCAGGAGACAATTGTGCCCGCATCGAGACCGAATCCCACACCACTCCCAGGAACGTGGTTCTCTGGGCTGGTGCCAACACACTCTTTTTCGTGTTGAGTCTCAATCCCAGGCTCTGAATGTGGGCAAGGACAACATCTCGATGCCGAACTGCCAGCTCTTGTGACTGGGCTAGAATCAGCCAGTCATCGATATAATTGAGAACCCTGAGACCCTGAAGCCTCAGTGGTGCTAGAGTTGCATCCAAACATTTTGTAAATGTGCGAGGGGAGAGAGCTAGGCCAAACGGAAGAACCCGATATTGGTACGCCTCGCCCCCGAAGGCGAACCTCAGGAACTTCCTGTGAGACGGAAGGATGGAAATGTGGAAGTATGCGTCCTTCAGATCTATCGTGACAAACCAATCCTCGGATTGAATTTGGTTCACGATGCTGGGAATAGTGAGCATCTTGAACCTGAATCTCCTCAGAGACCTATTCAAGTGCCTGAGATCTATTATTGGACGCAACCCCCCATCCTTCTTCGGAACTAAGAAGTAGCGGCTGTAGAACCCGTACTCCCTGTCTGGAAGAGGAATACATTCTATAGCCTCCTTTACCAGCAGAGAGTTTACTTCTTGCTCCAACACCCAACTCTGGTCTGGGTTGACTACAGTCCATACCACCCCATTGAACTTTTAGTCTGTACCCCTTTTGAATGGTGCTTAGAACCCAAGGAGAAATATTTGTGAGATTTTTCCATGCATTGAAATACTCTACTAAGGGGACCAGCCTCTCGAGGCTGGCCTCGGGTATTAATCGGGATTCGTTCTTGGCCCCCTGAAGCGGATCTCCGGCAGGGTTCGACCGAAAACGATTCTCGATGTGTGGACAGTGCAGGGCGTGTTCGCTGGAGACCGATGCGTCCCGAAGCGCACATAACGGCGGGAAGTAGACATCGATTTCCTGCGGGCTCCGCAGAGGAGGTGACTTTGATCGCTCACCCACGGGTGGGGCCGCCCGCAGAGGACCTAGGCTGGCTAGGACCTCTTCGTTGAAGCCTTCTTTGCCTCCAGGACGGCCCTCAGGTCGCCTGGCTTAGGCTGAGGCTGAGGCTGAGAGCGTCGTCTATGCCCCCAGGCTGCCTGAGGGGGGGCTCTAGAAGCGACGCTCTCCTTTTGCGCCTGTCTATAGGCGGAGGAGCTGGCGGATGGCTGCGGCTGCCCGCTTGGGGCAGGCTTCTTAGACCTCGAGCGGCGAGGGAGGTCTTGTCTAAAGGCTGCAGACTGTTTCTTTGCCTCCTGAAACCTGTCGATGACGATATTAACTGAGTCGCCGAACAGGCCAGAAGGCGAAATCGGGGCATCAAGGAGGAAAGCCCTGTCCTTCTCCTTTATGCCCGACAAATTTAACCATAAGTGTCTCTCCGAGACCACCATTGCCACCATGGAACGGCCGATGGCACGGGCCGTTTCCTTGGTGACTCGGAGAGACAAATCTGCAGCCTTCCTCAACTCCGCAATAATTTCTGGAGTTGGACCCTCGTCCTCATCGATATCTTTAAAAAGGTCGGCCTGGTACGCCTGCAGTACTGCCATTGTATGCAGACTAGCGCCAGCCCGACCCACAGCCATATAAGCCCTGCCCACTAATGCAGATGTATCACGGCACGGTTTAGTGGGCAGCACCAGGGTTTTTAGGGATGATGCAGACTCGGGGGCCAAATAAGTGGCAAGCGGCTGTTCCACCCGAGGCATCATCCCATAACCGTTCTCTCGCCCCCCAAGATATTGCTATATTTTAACACAGGGGGGTTGGACACGCGAGATGAATGTGGTTTGTTCCACGATTTACACAACTCGTTGTGAAAAACGGTAAAACGGTAAACCCCGATGACAGGGTTGCTCTCTATGCTGCAGGAAACGCTCATCCAACTGGCTTTTAATAAGTGTTTCCTGCTTCTCATGTGGCCAACTGATATTAAGACGGGCCACTGCATGAGAGACAACCTGTACCAGCTCCTCATATGCGGGGACACGGGGTGGCGAGTCATCACCAATATCCCCGCCTTCGATGCTGAGAACCGCTACTTCCTCAGAAGCAGGCAGCTCAAGCACCGGGCTCTCCACTCATGCGGAAGAAGCCGCGGGACGGGCTTCCACGCGAGGCGAGAGAGTATCAGAACTGGCGGATGAATCGCGAGAGCGTGCCTCGGCAGTCTCGAGATCCACCGCCAGATCCATCTGCGAGCCCCATGAAGAGCGTGCCAGGCCATCCCTAGTGAAAACGGCCAGGCGGGAGCGCAGCACATGGATTGGCAATCTCTCACAATCCTCGCAAGCAGCCCCCTCGAGAGCTGCCCGCACATGCTGCACTCCCAAACAGTGCACACACATTCGGTGTGTGTCCCCACCCGTGATATAACGTGGGCAGGGATGCACACACCTTGTGAAACTGCTCGCCATAATAATGCTTGTGACTAAAGACAATACAACACCAAATAAGACTCACAAGACAGAGAGCGCTTGCTGAAGAACAGAAAGCTATCTCTGTTGTGTGCCGGCGTCCTTTTTATAGCTTCCGCGTATGCCGTCACACATTACGTCATGACGCAACACCAATCAAGATTGGCTCAGTTTCATTCATACTTCAGAGGCGCTACGCTGAGGGGCTTCCCCCAAAGTGTCGTTCGACGCAGTTCGATGTTCCCTCGAAGGGGAACTGTTGGCATTTTGCACTGTTATATTGACAACATGACAGCATTTTTTTGTGAACAATGACACAATGACTTTTCATTCTGATGGCTCTGATATATTAATTTACCTTAATATTTGTTCAGAGAAGAACTATAGCTAGATTTTGTGCCCCAAAGTGTCTGAAAGTGTTTTGAAGCTAATACAGTAATACAGTATGTGGTTGCCAGGGTGTTGCTATGTGATAGATAGATAGATAGATAGATAGATAGATAGATAGATAGATAGATAGATAGATAGATAGATAGATGGATAGATAGATACTTACAGAAAAGATAGAACTTTACAGAAAATTATGTTTCTACAATATTTAGTAGTAGCTAGTAGTTTGTGCACATTTGACAGGATTTTAGAAAAAATAAAAATAATAATAATAATAATATAAGACGTAGTCAGCTAGACGATGAACTATCAATATTATTAATTAAGTTATTATATGATTCAGTGACACATTTAGCAATAATTGTTAGTTCTGTTTGTTGATTCAAGGTAGCATCATCTGGGGTCCTCTGAGGGTCAGCATCATCTCTTCTCAGGTGTTCTGGATCCAGACTGGAGCTTGTTTAAATCCTAGTTACCACGGGATGTAAATCCCGTGGCGAAACATAGAAACAAAATACAGACATCATTAGCATAGCTGCTGATCCAACAAAGTAAAATTAGTTTAACCCAAGTTAATGAATAAAAATGCACCTTTGAACAGATGCAACTACACTCACAGTTAAAAAGATACATTATTCGAATGCTTGGCGAAAGAGATGTGTTTTTAATCTAGATTTAAACAGAGAGAGTGTGTCTGAACCCCGAACATTATCAGGAAGGCTATTCCAGAGTTTGGGAGCCAAATGTGAGAAAGCTCTACCTCCTTTAGTGGATTTTGCTATCCTAGGAACGACCAAAAGTCCAGCGTTTTGTGACCTTAGGGTGCGTGATGGGTTGTAACGTGGTAGAAGGCTAGTTAGGTACGCTGGAGCTAAACCATTTAGGGCCTTATAGGTAAGTAATGATAATTTGTAACTGATACGGAACTTAATAGGTAGCCAGTGCAGAGACTGTAAAATTGGGGTAATATGATCATATTTTCTTGACCTGGTAAGGACTCTAGCTGCTGCATTTTGGACGACCTGTAGCTTGTTTATTGACGAAGCAGGACAACCACCTAGAAGTGCATTACAATAGTCCAGTCTAGAGGTCATGAATGCATGAACTAGCTTTTCTGCATCAGAAACAGATAACATGTTTCGTAGCTTGGCAATGTTTCTAAGATGGAAGAATGCAGTTTTTGTAACATTGGAAATATGATTTTCAAAAGACAAATTGCTGTCTAATATAACACCCAGATTTCTGACTGTAGAGGAAGTAACAGTACATCCGTCTAGTTGCAGATTGTAATCTACAAGATTCTGTGCAAAGTACAAAGTAACGCGTTAGAGTACTCTAATTACTTTTTTCCTGAAATTTGTAACTTAACGCGTTAGTTTCGTGCGTAGGTAATCAGTAACTTCGTTATTTTTTTAAAAAAAAGTAATCCGTTATTTTAAGGAAAGGAAAATCCCGACTGCAGCCTACTTTTCGTCAGACAGTAGTCCTAGGTCTACTGTGCCACCTGCGGATGTACAGTATCAGCGGAGCCGAAGCTCTGTGATCGTAAAGTCAATGGCTGTGATGCGTCTGTGCCCTGCGCCTGACCCTGTGTGTGTGTGTGGGTTTTTTTTTTTTTTTTTTTTTGAACTCCCGGCAAGTAGCAGAGAGGACAGCATTTGGTTTATGGAAGTACGCACATTATTTTCAATTTGTCAACGAAAAAGAAAAGAACATAACGGTAAAATGCACACTCTGCTTTGGTGAAAAGCTTCTGTCGACCGCCAAAAATTCTACCTCAAATTTAATGCTACGTTTTAATCACTACTTTGAAGAGTAAATGTAAGAGGACTGTGTTAAAGCGAATTTAGGCTTGTGACTGTGAGTGACACTTTAATAATAATTAGTTCGGCTATTAAGCGATGTGTCATTTGCCTGTGTGGCAGTGAAGGATTTAATTCGGTTTGTTATCATTTTTGTTTGACAGGCAGCTGTTAATTTCTGTTAGATCATTGGCTGGCTGGTTGTTCATCATTTCTAAATGGATTTAAATCTGCAAGCCTGTTTAAGGTTGTGTTTACAAGTAAGCATACTTGTACTTTGATAACTGCATTATTTAAAGTTAAAGAAAAATCAGGAGTTATCTTGTGGTGCTCATAATATACAGTAGCCTAGGCTACCCGGGCTGGGTAACGTTAGGTGCGAATTTTGATTAATAATATGTTCTGTGATAAATAAATAAAACGCCATGTGGAATAGCCGATTGCTGACTGTCTATCCTGTTATTGTTATTCTGCAGTGTTAATTTAGTCGGATGACTGACGTTATTCATTGTCGGGAGTCACGACTTCTAGGTGCATTTAAAGGGGCCAGGGGCTATGTCTGTCGTGTGTCGTGTGTGAGCCGCTGCAAACGGCTTTTAATTTTTGGTAACGCATGAGTACTCTAACGCGTTACTTTTATGAATAGGTAACGCTGTATCATAACTGATTACTTTTAATTGATGTTAACGTTGTAACCTAACTAACTACTTTCCAAAGTAACTATACCCAACACTGTAAGATAGATAGATAGCCAGATAGATAGATAGATTGGTGCAGGCTTCAGTTTTAACTTATAATTTTAAACTTCCTAAGAATTGTTAGTCATCAACATGAATGCAGTTTCACTTCAGCAGGTGTGAGAAAAAAAGAGGAAGAAAGAGAGACCTGAATACACAGATGCTCTCAAATAGATCTAATTTTGACCTTAAATTCCTTCGAGAGCACTTAATCAAATGAAACTCACCCAGCATATTTGTATACAGTATACCAGCAGAGCAAAATTACTTTGATACATCGATATTGAAATAAATGTAACGGTTTATTTCAACGCTCCAAATTCTCATAATGTTACAAGTGGCATCATTTTAGATAGACCACAAGCTAAACAAGTAAAGTTTGTGACCAAACTTTGAGGTTGGCTTGAAATTAAAGTGGATCTTAAGTGTATTAATGAGCATTAGTTTTAATGGCTACACACATAGATGATGTTTTTACAGTTAAATCAGATCACAGAATGAACAATGGGTAAATAAATATTACATTTCACAGCATGACCATATGTTTGGAATTGTTTGTAATTCATCAAGCTTGTTTGAAACTGCACATGGGTTGTTCAGTTTATTAACGTTTGACTATTATTTAAAAAAAGTATGTCCTTGAGTGCTCAACAAGTTGCAGCTGTTGAATGTGAGATGTGCATCTGCACTGGTGGATCCCCAGAGATTAAATATATAAATACATCATTAGAAACCCAGGGGAAAAAACTGTGAAATGTGATGTGAAACATGCAGAAGTACCTTAAACTTCTGTGCGGTTTGACTCTTGAGTCTTAATTTCGTCTTAAAACTAAACAAACAGAATTTTTTTTTAAATATTTTTTTTTTAAAATCTCGATTTTTCTGATCTGATATATAACACTCCTCAAAACATCCCAATGGAGTTTCAAAGGTATACTTTATTAATCGGTTTCATTTAACAGTTTGGCTCAAATATACAGATTTTTGCCTTCATGCTTTTAGATAAGCATCAAACACATCAAGACTGAGGTCAGGACTGTATATCTTTATATCTCATATTTTCACAGTTTTGTATATTTTGACAGAGCTCTACTAATATCATAGTAACATCTACTGTAATGATAATGTAGTAAGCGGCTGATATAATATTTGCAGAAATAAAATCTAGATGATTTGACAGTAATAAGACTTTATTGATGAGTGTGAACACACAGTGCATATTTGTCAGTGTCTTCAAGAACGTGTGCACAGAGGCAAATTATGTAGTTTCACCATCTCAGCCTAAATGATTTTCACACAAACTTACAGAAAGACAGGAACAGACAGAGCAAAGGAAAGAGAGGGAGAAAGATTACATAATTGTTTTCCTTTTTGATTTGAAAATAGATTAGAGTAGCATTTAATTACAGTCACAAAACAAATAAGAAACCTTGGAGTCTTCACAGATTTTTTTAAACAAATCATCACTACTTCACCTTGGAAAAAAATGTACAAGTGAAATTGAAGCATGTTTATAACTGCAACAATATGCATAATGCAGTCACGTAAAAGAGTTCCAAAAGTGCTTATTTAAAATGCTCTGCACGATATTTAATAATATTTGTATTACCTTGAAGAAGCTGAGCACAGCACTGTAGGTCAGAGAGAAGAGGAAGAGGAAGATGAATGAGGTGGCAGTGGACCAGAGACTTCTGAACTCATCCTCCTCAAGAACATCTTTATTGCAGTCCAGAGCCTGTTAAAAATCACGTCCAGCCGTGATGTGCATTGCTTTCTGGATCGTCAACCAGAGACTGTCAAAGCGTACTACCAGCAACTGCTACAGACTTTGATTCTTGAATTCTCTGATCCAAACTCAGATCATGGGCTCCTTATTGCTATGGACCTCAAACAGGGCCGATTTGAAAACCCACAGACTTTCTGTAGTCAGCTACGAAACACCTACTTCGGAGCATGCAACGAACCAGGTATGGAACAGGATTTCAACTTAAAAACTCTGTTCCTCCCAAACCTACATGCCAGTTGGAGTTTTCATCTCAGAGTCCCAGCGTGTCCCCGTAACAGGACTACACAAGAGTTACGGAACTTAGCCCACAAAGCTTGCACCAAGCAAAAGACTATTTGTGAAAAGACTGTGAAAAAACCCAAAGTCTCTGTCTCTGAGCACTGCTTGGAGTTAACCCTAGATGGCGCCCTACAACACCACAGTCACAGACATTTTTACAGAGAGTCAATACCGTTCCAAGCCAGCAGAGGGCAACACAGTGCAGCCACGTCTGAGACAGCAGAGATCCTGAGGGTGCTGAAAGTGCTTCTTCACAAGGAAGATGAGCCAAGCACCCAGAACACTGCCCGTCATCTACAGACCACAGAGCTAACTGTCACAGCACAAGGTGACAGCAACACCCAAGCTCCACAGTCAACAGCTGCACACCCTGAACGAGACAGCACAGGTCCTCACACCAGGTACCACAAACACAAGGTACCAGAAAATGCTGTTTTGACTACCTGCCTTCGCAGCGAGCTACACAAGACCGGTCCTCACCACCCACCGATCGTCCCACCTGTCCTGATGCCAACATTCCTGGGCAGCCCTGTCAAAAAGGGGGTGGGCCGAAAAGGAGTCAACAGGGAAGACCTGATCGACACAGGATTAAACCCGACGGGGATCTCATCTCACCTTTTCAAAAGACTCCAATTTGAAGCTAAGAGACAAGATCGAACTCTTACACCTCAAACTTATGAACTGAATGTACAGGTGTACAGACAGGATGACATCCAGTTTGAACAGGTTGTTTCCATTCACCTGACATTCGTTCCGATGAGTCTAATACATCCCATGTATGTCCCACCAATGAACACTCATACATTGCTCATCGACAAAGACCTGCTAGAACACTTTGACCCTTTTCTGAACTTCAAACAGCTAAAAGACTTTGCTCAAGTGCGAGAACCTCTTTCTCTCCAGCCACACAGGTTGCTAGAGCCAGACTGTCAGGTCGCAGAGGTCACGGGAACTCCCACAGAGCCAGACGGTCAGGTCACAGAGGTCACGGGAACCCCAGCAGCCAGCCATGAGTACAACGCCCTAACAACAGGCCCAAGTTCAAGCCTCTGTACCTTAGTCAACAAACAGGGTACGGTGGTACCAGCTTACACCAAAGGGGTCGCTGTTCGGCTCAACCTGCAAGGTGGTCAAACCTTACACCACACGCTGGGTTTCTTCCAATCCTCACCTGAATGTGTGGAACTCGGACTCACACTTGCAAACAACAAGCATGTCAAACACCAACACCTGTTCCAGCAATGTGATAACATCACAAAAACACACAATGTGATCGTGTACTGGAAGAAGGTAAAAGGACACTCGAAGTTACCAAGTCTAGACGAGGACTTTAAAGATCACACTGACACCCTTGCCAAAACTGGCACACTAAACAACATTCTGTGGTCACTCCCAACCCACCCACCCACATTCAAGGTTGAAGTGATTACACACAGCACAAGAACTTTACTAGCTACACTGCCTACATCAGAATCGCTTACGCTGGCTCCGTTGTCTACACAGACCAACATAGCGGACATGCGGGCTTCTGAAACCTTGATAATGACTTTGCTTTACCACCTCTCAGACCCCTCCATCCACCCTGGCAACCAGTCTACAGTCACTGACAACCAAAGCCCCAGACCACTGCATGATACACAAACCATGCTGCGTGCACAGAACAATATTGTGGGTTGTGCACCGTCTGACATCACAATGCCAGGGCGTGTAATGCCACGGAGCAAAAGGGGGATACTGCCAATATATTTCCATGACGCAGCATGTGCTGCACCACGCAGCACCAGAGCCACTGACAAAACACTGAAGCAAGCGTCATGCCAGCAGCAAGATGTGGCAAAACATGGACGAGGGCGAGCTAAACCCAGTCGCCGCCCACTAAGCAAAGAGGCTGCCCTGTCCAACCAAAGACAGCCCTCGTTTGTTTCTTTCTCCCCTTTCTCTCTCTCTCTCCCTATTATCTGTACCAGGATGCTGCTGTGGTTTGCCGTGCCGTGCTGTCAGCCAAAGAGAGGACAGCTGCCACCGAGAAAACCGCTGAGACTCCTGACTACCGATGACAGGGCACACTACCCCAGCACTGTAACCGAATACAGCTGTACAAGGTTCCGATGGAGAGAGGACTCCCTCACTCACACTGAGGCCGATGTCAAACACCTGTTCAGCCAACATGAGAAAGTGACGGTTACACAAATGGAGTTAGGTGGACACCACCACCGCTCCAAACAGTTCCCGGGAGCTTTGCTTAGAGCCGCTGCTGCCGCCAGAATGTTTAACATTGTTATGTCCAGTGTCAATGCAGCGAACCAGACTGTAAACTCCTTGAAACCACTGTTTACTGTCTTCCAGAAGAACTTTACCCAGACTCAGCTGTTTACAGCGTTAACAACAGACATGCTGTGGGAGGTTAGCTCCTCCAATGACAGCCTAACCACGAGTAAAACCCCACCGTACATGATACCTTTAAGCCTTGTGTTAACTGTGCTGTCTTACGCCATCACCATGCCAGCTGACCTGCTACGAATGCACCTGGCCAACTCTCTGGATAGCGCCTTCCTACGGCACGTCAACCCCAAACCGAGAGAAGTGAACGTGCTCCTGAACCAACCCATCAGCGAGTCAAGCCAAGTCTACAGACCTAAAGACATTGTCAGTGTCAGGATGTGGAAGAGCAACACCCACACCAAAACACACATTCCAAATGTGGTGGCCTACCACGACAGCTACACACAGCTGTACCTGGCCCCAAACATGCACATGTGTACTTTAACCAAAGACATTCATTATCTCTGCCTTAGCAAACCCTTCCTCAGACACAACTCTGAAGGAATCTGCGAGCTGCAACCCTGGGTCAGCGATACGCGCTGCCCTGCCGAAGCCAAGCCTCGTACACAAGTCACAGAAACGCAAGCAGAGATTGTGGGTAACAGATGGCTCGTCAACACTCCTGTGCGCTCAGCTACACTGACCTACGACCAGCATGACACCGCCACCCGTGCCAACCTGCTGGACCAAGTACTGAAAGGTACCACCCAACACATTGACATTACTCCTGTCGACACAGCCCTCCAAGCACTGTCTCGACAGCCCATTCTGAACCAGTCATCTGCGGTCCTAGCCTGGACTGCTGCCGACACTGCACGGGGCATCTCCACTGTCAGTGGTCCCAACCTGACTCTTGGCGTGACCTTCATCCTATACAGGATACTCAACGAGATGCAAACCTCTACAGCCAAACTCACGACAACTGTGGCTGGAGGTCTCCGATGGAATCCCCGGAAAAGGGACGCAAAGTCAAAGACAATACCGAACCTCACCAAGCTGAATCCTCAGCTTCAGGAACCACCTGTCATCATGACCCACCTGCTGCATGACCATCACGATTCACTTGTCATCTGCCCATCCTGATGATTGCCGTCCGATGATGTCCACACAGGGACTTCATCTGACGGAAGGGGGATGTGTAACGGATATGCAGATCATCGACTCATGTGTTTAATTCAGATTTTCCAAATGAAACTCTTTTTGCACCAAGTGTCTGGCCTGGCGCCAGCCTGGCTGGACTTAAATTATTTACGATGCCCATGCGAGCTTCAAAGAAGAAATGAAAATCCCCAACCACATTCCAACACTGGAGACAAAGGAACTTTTCGTATAAGTTCCTTACTTTCATTTTATTATTAATATGTATTTTAATTATGTTTATGGATTGCATAAAATGGTTAATCCTTGTTATGTGAAGAGTATAAGTTGCAAGCTCATATTTTAGGAAATGTCTCTCCTCACTTTAACCTTCTCAAAGAGAGCCAGGTTTCTGCAACCCCCACTTTTGCAGGTTGTAAAAGTTTACGACCACACAGGACAGGAGAGAAGCCAAATCACTGGCTTCTTTTGAACAATGCATTCTATGGAATGTATTCATTAACTTTCTGTTTGTATGTTTTATAAATGTATTACGTATTCCCTTTTGGTACATTTAGATGTTTCCCAACATCTGCAGTGTTATCATGTGTTAAGCAAATCTTTAAATGTGTAATTCGATCTAAAAATTAGATCTTTGATCATATATATATTATGTTTAGTCTTGTTCTAATCGTCATGCTCTGACAGACCCATTTATCTAGAGCAAAGTAATGGAAAAATGTATGTAATCTGAAGTACGAACTGATAGAAATATCCCTGATGGAATCGGACAAGCACTAGATCACCGGGGGGTTGCCTCCACAGAGACAAAGGAACTTTTCCCTCCGCTTCAGATCGCGGACATTCATTGGATGCTCCCTCGAAAATGGGCGTGAACTATTTCAAGCTATAAGAATTGACCAAACAAGGTCCACTCCCTCTTCTTCCTCTTCTCCGTTCTCGGACACGCTGCTCTCCAACGTTGCGTCCGCGCGGCCATAGGCCGCGCTCATAGCGCGAACCCCCTCAGCACAGGGGCTGAGAGAGAAAAAGCCATTTTAATGGCTCCTTTGGAAGTTTTCGTTTCGTTCATTTCTTTTCTTTTCTTTACTAAGTTTATTCAACTATTCGCCTCTCCACGCAAGGAAGACGAATTCTGGAACAATGTTTGTTGAACCTTTCAAATACCGCGCGAGGACAGAACAAAGGACCACGTGCTCCACGCTCACGCCAAGCGCAGCGTGCACGCGCGTCACATGGCCTCCGTTTCATGGCACATGGCTGTTTCAACGGGAACAGCGCGCAAAGCTCACAAGCTCGACGCCGATCTCACGCCACGCTCACATTTGGACATTTTGCAAGTATCACTTTCTCTATGGAGATTTAAATGCTGCTTTAAAGTGTTGTTATGATCTGATTTGTTGTTGGCTTCCAAAAGTTACTGACTATGATTTTCATACCTGAGCTCCTTATGTGATCTCTCTTTCTCTCTCTCTATTCTCTCTCTCTCTCTCTCTCTCTCTCTCTCTCTCGTTTATTTGGATTCGTTATGTATTGTATAAAGCTTACTGTTTGTATTGTCGTACGCATATTTACTCTGTGTGATTTGTAGTTTGATGTATTACTAGTTTAATTATTAAAAACCCATATACTGACGATTGGCTTGGACTCCACCCCACTCACATTACGAGTCACTGAGATGTTTGACCTATAGCTACAAGCTCTAAATTTAGAAACTAAATTTATCATAAGGATAGGATAATATTTTCATGGCCAGAGAATACTTTTCCTTGAATTATAAGGCGTGATAACTTTATTGAAAATTGATAGGTCTACAGTGGTTTGCTGGACATACCACGGTTTGATTTGCAGTAATTTACAGTAAGAGATATCACAATAATTGATATGAAGAATGTAATATTGACATATTAATGAGTAAGTTACAGTGCCCTGTGATTATTTATTGTTATAGGCAATTGAGCTATTTTTCATAATCAATCAAATTTAATGTAACTGTCATCTGAGATTTAAATTAATCATATTCCTGATTAATTATTCAAATTCCCTATATATCATTTGAGTTAATTACTATGTAAAACTCATTGTTGTTACAACAGTTAAATTTAATGTTCATCCTGTTAATGTCTGTTGTTACCTATTTTGAATGTTTCGTTGACATTTCCTGATGGGTGTCTTGCCTCAAAAGATTATTTCACCTTGATTCCATTCGGTTTCATTAATAGTTATATGGCTGACTTTCATCATCTTGTTTCCAGTTCCTACTGTAGGGTACTGGATGAAATTAGTCAAAGAGTTTAGGCGCTGATCCATCCATCTGAAATTGACAGATTCAGTGCGAGCAAATCCAGTGGCCAAACAGCCAACAAGTAAAGAACCAGGTGAGGATTCACACGGAGACATCATAAACACATTCGGTGCTTTGGGAACTTCATCTGAAAGAGTGAAACCATACAAAACACAGGCTAGTACTCACACACACACTCACACAGATGAAGATGGACTTAATTGACTTTACAGTTGCTTCAGCAACCCCCAGAAATTATCTTAAAACATTTGTATGGCAATCACAGGCAGGCTGCATTAATAAATGAGTTATTAATATAAAACAACACATTAATAAAATAAAAAATAAGCTAATGTTTAATTTCATTAATAAATTTCAGTAATAAATGAAACATTTTGAATAAATTGCTATTGCTATTGAATAATAAAATAGCCTATTAGAATCGTGGGATCAAGACCTATTTTGCTCATATTCAATACTAGACTAATGGCACAGCACTTCTGTCAATAATTTACCAACCTGCCCTCAGCACCAACAATTAAAATTCTCCTGATCGAAACAATTTATTATAAACTGTTTAATCTATAGGCCTGCGTCAAAAATAGCCACGGACTATAATCCAATAGGCAATGCGTTTTTACGATAAAGCATTACAACCTTAAAGGGTTAGTTCACCCAGATAGCAAAATTATGTAATTAATAACTTACACTCATGTTGTTTCAAACCCGTAAAACCTCCGTTTATTTTCAGAACACAGTTTAAGATATTTTAGGTTTAGTCCGAGAGCTCTCAGTCCCTCCATTGAAGCTGTGTGTACGGTATACTGTCCATGTCCAGAAAGGTAAGAAAAACATCATCAAAGTAGTCCATGTGACATCAGAGGGTCAGTTAGAATTTTCTGAAGCATCGAAAATACATTTTGGTCCAAAAATAGCAAAAACGACGACTTTATTCAGCATTGTCTTCTCTTCCGTGTCTGTTGTGAGAGAGAGTTCAAAACAAAGCAGTCTGGATATCCGGTTCGTGAGCGAATCATTCAGTTCACCAAATCGAACTGAATCGTTTTAAACGGTTCGCATCTCTAATACGCATTAATCCACAAATGACTTGAGCTGTTTACTTTTTTAATGTGGCTGACACTCCCTCTGAGTTCAAACAAACCAATATCCCGGAGTAATTCATGCACTCAAACAGTACACTGACTGAACTGCTGTGAAGAGAGAACTGAAGATGAACACCGAGCCGAGCCAGATAACGAACAAAAATAAGCACATTTTATTGTTTTTGAACAGTTTAGCATCTGTTAACCAAACTAAAATACCAATTACAAAATACTGAATTATTTTATAAAGGGAAAATTCTGTCATTTACTCACCCTCATGTTTCAAACCTGTATACCTTTCTATTTTCTGACGATATTGTTTTCAAGTTTGCTTTACTGGGACAATGACAAATAAGTATCTTCAAGATTATAAAATCTATTTAAAAAAATAGTTTTTTACTGTAATCTTTGAATCCATTTTGGATTTCTGAAATACGTTTACAGGCCTACCATTTTCATCAGAAATATGATTTAATGTGGGTCATCACTGAATAAAAAGTGCTGAAATACTCAAACTTGAAGTCCATTATTATTGTAAAAAAATATATTTTAGCAGTGTTTGTTTATTAATGTTTTTAATATGTAATAATATAAATATTAATTGCATTTATTTTTAAATACTTTAATCATGTAATTTTAAGAATATTATTAATATTTGAAGATATGGCATAAACACTTTGCAGGAGCCATTGTTGTCATGTGACAAGAAAATCATAAAACGTAAGACCCTCATCATAAAATATTTTTGAAATAATTGCTATTTATAAAATCAAAGTGGTGTAAATGATTTTAAACTGTATAGAACCAACATGAATTCAAATATTATATTTCTGAGAAGGCGTGTTTTCTACTAGAATGTTAATAGATTGGTTTCTTTTTATCAAGTCTTTATTAATCTTGTCATTGACTTACACAGTTATCTTATAAACACAAAGATATTTGGAAGAATGTTTGTAACCAAGCAGATCTCACAATCATGTAGCTACAGTCCTGTAGCAAAATGATACATTAACATCTTTTCTTTACTATAGGTTGTATGGAAAAATAGTGTCTACCCCTAATTTCCTTTCATTCATTTATTAAGCCCTCTTTAATTTTTTTCCCTCAGTTCCACTCTTCCTCATAATACATGATTATCTACTTCTCTTCCTAAGCTCTCCTTTGCAATTTTATCTACTCACCCATTCCCCCTCACCCTGGCATGTCCAGGAACCCAGAAAAACCTGATATTTCAGACAAATCTAATTCTAAATAACACAATCAAAATATCATTTAAAATGTCAGAACGAACTTTTGATTTTCCAACTTTTAAATTTTCTAAAGCTGCTACAGAATCAGAGCAATAATGACTTCCCTAGGATTTCCTTCCTCAATCCACCATAGAGCCCATAAAATTGCCATTAATTCGGTAGTGAGAACAGAACTTCCATTAGAAATACGTCGCCCAATGTCCAACCACATATACCCCAAAACCAGCTTTCCCACTAA
Source organism: Carassius gibelio (assembly GCF_023724105.1). Classification (NCBI taxonomy): domain Eukaryota; kingdom Metazoa; phylum Chordata; class Actinopteri; order Cypriniformes; family Cyprinidae; genus Carassius; species Carassius gibelio. The sequence continues at coordinate 18,663,905 of NC_068398.1, read as the reverse complement.
CTGGATCTCTAGACCCACCTGTAAAAAAAATTGAATTAAGATATTCCTCTATTTTTGGTGCTACCTCCAATTTATCTTTTTCATGATGAAAACCAAGCTCAACATACATTTCAGGAAGCACCCAATGATACTTCCCTGATCCATGCTCATCTTCCTTGCCCACTTATAAAAATTATTGTAACTATTATTTCCAGCATTTTCTTGCAACAAACCAGTTTCCACTGATTAACTTTCATCAATTCAGCCCTCTTCCTACACCTCTCAACCCCCATTCTCTTTGATCTAGGCACAGCTTGAAAACTCTCAACAAACATGTCTGCTTTTTCCTTATTGGAAACTGCTACCACCTCTCCCTTCTGTAACACTGGTATCAGTCTTCTTTTATATACTCCTGACATTCTATGTATCGCTGACCACAACTGCCTTACTAATGTCTCAGGACATAACATATCACAAAATTTCCTGCAACTAGTTATTTTTGCATCCTTTATAATTCGTCTTGCTACTGCCCTTAGACATTTGTATTCTATTACATTAACCAACATTGGGTATTTTCTTAATCTTCTATATGCTTTATTCCTACTCCTTACAGCTTCATCACATTCTTCATCATACTCCACCAAGGAACCAGCACACGTGACCTAGGCTCCTGTTTTACAGGAATAGTATAGCAAGCATCCTCATGTATCATGAGACTAACTGAAGTATTCCATTTATCTATAGATCCCTTGCTGTCAACATTTCCTACTAAGCTTTGAGCTTTCTCCTGGTATTTATCCCATTTAACCTGAGAAAAGTTATATTTTGGGACATACATTTCCACGTCTCTTCTCAAATCCCTGGCTAAATTTGATGAAGAAATTGATAAATCTAGATGGCTGTATTTCTCCCAATATTATACCTAGTCGGTCTTCCGTCATTTAACACTACCAACTTATACTTATCTAAAAATTCTTCTACTATAACACCATTTTTATCCCTGTGATCACTCCCCCATATTGGATTGTGTGCAATAAAAAATGCAATCCATATAACAGGACAACTTACCTTCTCCATTATCTCATCAAAATCTAACAGTACCTAAGATTGGCAGGGTAAAAATTTATCACCGTAATAGAACTGATACTACTCCAAACCTCCACAGCCAAAAATTCCATATTAGAAATAATGTCAACCTTTCTATATTGCAACCCATTCTTAACAAAGGTTCCACTAACACATCTGCACCAGTCACTTTGTGCAGTGTTGGTCTGCTAACTGCCTCATTCAACTACCTCTTCTTACAGTTTAAATAAAGAACGGCTTTCTGAACTTTTCATCAATTTAATGAGACTGGATAAGCTCTTTTGCACTACAATCATTATATATGAACTGTTTGTTTATTTCACTGGTTTGCACTCTATTTGCCATGTGCCTTGTGCAGCTTTATTTATCTTATTTTTTTACATGTCCTTATTTGTATATTTGTGTAGTTGTATTTTTTGCATGTCGAAATGAATCAATTCCAAGACAAGCATAATTTGATGGGTTTGTTTAATCTTGTTCACTGCACGGCATTTATTCACATTAGACAAAACTCTGTGTGCATTCACAATACTACAAAAACCACTCTTCTTCTGCGTCTTTTCCGCCCCTGTCTTCCTTGGGCGCCCTCTCCTGTAAGATCGCTATAACAACATGCCTACTTGAGCATCACTCACTATAAATTAATGCATTTGCACCAACCTTGATTTAAACACATTTCCTGCATTAACCCTATCATAAATTTACAGTACATATGAACTAAGTGAACAATAAAAATAAATAAATAAAATAAAGACATTTGTGTGTGTGTGTGGGGGGGGGGTACTCTTTCTCTAAACATTAACATTAACATTACAGGGAATATTATGTATTATTATTTATTTATTAGTCTAGAACTGTCAATGTATGACATTTATCTCTCATTTCATCTGTTGAAGTAGACACCACTGGCCACATGATGTCTGAAACATTGCTCCGCCATGGGATGGGCCCCGCATCAAGTGCTGAAAGGTTTCAACCGTAAACATACTCTATGCTCTATACACAGACCCACATATGTGCTGTTCTGACTTTATCATCAGATTTTAGCAATCTATGTGCCAATGTCTGCTTACTGGTACTTTATGTGTATTAAATGAAACATAATCCCATTAACTTTTTCTTAATTATGAATAGGGGTGCTCCGATCACGATCGGCCGATCGTTATGCGCATCTCGTCAGTAAAGCCGCTTCTCTAATCAGCGGTTAATTCCATCAGGTGCGTGATTTGACATAGAGAAGCTGTTACTACACAGAGCCGTTGATAATAGAGAAGATGCGCAAATCAAGTTAATTTTCAGCGTTTATTGGCCCATCTTCTCAGTTAACAACGGCTCTGTGTAGTAACAGCTGCTCTATGTGAAATCACGCACCTGATGGAATTAACCGCTGATTAGAAAACCGGCTTTACTGACGAGATGCGCATTAACGATCGGCCGATCGTGATCGGAGCACCCCTAATTATGAACCTATGAACTGTGAACTGTGTTATTACTACTTTACATAACAAATATGAAATCAAATGACTTTATGTGTAATAGAGGGTGTGCCTAATGTATCATATGTCAGTGTTGTTGGTGGGTGCCTTCGTCTGAAACAGTAGTGTAGCCAGAAAAGAGACTTTGGGTGTGAATATTAAAATCTGGGTGTGCCATATTTATTGTCAGATTACTGTGCAAAATTATTAGATAGTATTTTTGTCGCACTGCTTCCGTCCAACCATACTCCTAGTGGTAATTTGCAGGACATGTCAAAATGTAGTTAATTGTTAAATGTAATAATTTTCTTCCAAATACAATAATTTTGCACGTCTGGTACGATACTTGGACATTTCCAATCTGGCAACACTGTCTGTTGATGTTGGGCCCGGGGAGGGAGAAACATCCTCATCAGGTGTAACGTTAAGGCCTTGTGTCCGGCTGTCCATCAAGCCAAGGTTTTTTGCTAAAAAAAATTAAGAAAGGAGCTCTGCAACATATTGCTAGCTAGCAATGTGCAATCAAAAATTATCTGTTTATATCATAGACTGCTGGGGTCACAGCCAGCTGCTGTTTGCTGATTGGTTGGCAGTCAGAATGTCGGCAGATATATTTTAACAAAAATAATTTAAAATGCAAATTACATTTTAAAATTTTTAGTATTATTGCACCATATATATAGGATTCTTATTTATGTGCCCCTGAGAGTATGATTTAGAATGTTCAGTGGCATCACAGAACTGCCAGATTCAAACAGCTTTCGCGCGTTGGCTGGCACTGAGCCAGAGACGGACGCGCTCAGCTCTTGTCATATATCACAATTAATATGCAGTGTTTCCAACCACATAATGTTTATTTTAGGTTTCATACATTTAAAAATACATAATCACTAGTAAAACAATACATTGGTAGTTTGTAAAATACACACTGATATCTATGGAAGCAGCAAAAACTATCTAATCAAATGTAATTTGCCGACGTGTTTTATTCATATATCAGACATAACAGAACAATAAAGTTTACTCTATTCTTCGTCCAGTTACTGGAATTCAAGTGCTGTAACATTACGTTAAATCCGGCTTACAGGACTCTGAACTGCAGCGCTCATCTTATTATAGATCAAGATAATTTATAAAGGTTTTTAAACTAATAATCAGAATATCAGATAGTTAACATGATAAGCAAGTTTGTGTATATATTTTAATAAAAAATGAAAAAGGGGTCAGTTTAAATATTTGTAACTTAGGCATGAAAGGGTTGACAGGGCCACGCCACTGGTCTGAAAGGATATATTCTTTGTGGCTGGTGAGTTGCTGCTGGGCTGATGTCATCTGCCTCATCGGATGATGTCTCCTGTCCCCCTTCTGCCGCCTCATTTTCATCATCCAGTTCATTTGCAGACTTCTAAGAATTTCTGTCCCCTTCATCACACATTTCCATGGGCAGTACATGTACGCATTCTGGCTCTTGGTCTAAATATCCTTCTGTTGCCCCTAATTGGCACTCATTCTCCTCAGCTTTTGGTCGGCTTTCTCTCTCTGTGCGTTGCTTTATCGGCAATGTTGTCCAGCCTCTCCAGTCATCCTCGTTCTCGGAATCCTCTTCCATCTGAGTATCCACTTGGTATGTGTCCTTTTTCCTCTTTGCCACTGTCACTTTCCCCCTTGATTGAATTTTACTCTTGTTCTGCTGGACATAGTCAACAGCTTCCCCTGGGCCATGTTCTGGCTTAACCTCATACACTGGGCCATCTGAATACTTCCTCTCTGTCACAACATGCACTCGATCCTCCCAGTATGACTGGAGTTTCCCCGGACCACCTCTTTCTCCCCGATTTCTCAACAAAACTCTGTTTCCCGGCTGGAGATCTGCTCCATATATCTTCTTGTCATAGCATTGTTTTGATCTCCTCTGTTCTTTCTGTACTGTCCTTGTTGCCACTTCATATGCCTTTTCATGCGTTTTCTCCACTTGGCAGCATAATAACTAGGTGACACTCCACTCTCCCATGGCTTCAGGCCAAACATTACATCAATGGGCAGCCTCAGGCCATACAGAAGGTAATACTGGGCATAACCTGTCACTTCACTGCGCGTACAATTATACGCGTGGACAACCTTGTTTAGAGAGCTCTTCCAATCAGCCTTGGCTTAACTCGTCAGGGATCTCAGCATTGACAACAACGTTCTGTTAAACCTTTCCACCTGTCCGTTTCCAGCAGGGTGGTATGGGGTCGTGCTGGAGTGTTGGATTACCTCCATGCGCTCAAACAGATTGTTGTCAAATTCCCTTCCCTGATCGTGGTGGAGTTTAGTGGGGAACCCATATCTGAGAACAAAGTCGCCCAAGATCTTTTCTGCTACTGTTTTTGCAGACTTATTTTTGCAAGCATATGCTTGGGCAAAGCGTGTAAAATGGTCCATTAATACTAGGATGTATTCGTAGCCACCCTTGCAGCAGTCCTGATGTAGAAAATCCACTGATACCAGTTCGAAAGGGTAAGTCGTCACTATATTGACCAATGGGGCTCTCGTCACTCTATTTGGATGCTTGCGTTTCAGACAGCTACACTCCTTGGTGACACAATGTTCCACATTAGCTTGCATGTGAGGCCAATAGAACCTGTCCTGGATGAGACTGAGTGTGCGCTCGACTCCCTGGTGACCCATCTCCTCATGAAGCTCCTTTAACACCAACTGGCGGTATTTTCTGGGCAGCATTGTCTGGATACGTCCTGCCAATTGTCGACACAATACTCCTTCCTCATCCAGATACAACCTGTTTCTTTGCCTATACAGAACAGTCAACTCATCGCGACCATCTCTTCCCACCAACCTCGGGCAACTTTCTGCTAGCATGTACTCTTGCACCTTTCCAAGCACTGGATCTTTTTCTTGTGCTCCTATCAATTCCTCTGGGGTCACTTTGGTCTCTTGTGTGCTCCTTGCTCCTGCTCTGCCTCGGAGCAAATTGTTGTTAAGATGGTTGGACACATCCAGGGCCTCTCTTCCTCTGGCTTCAGGAGAAGTGCATCCGTGACAGCAGCTATGACTCTTGGGCTAGCCTCTTGCGAACAGGTCTGCATGTAACTTTCCATGTCCATAGTCATCCTTGACAGCCTATCAGCATCCCTGTGTACGCGGCCTGGTCTATATTTGATGGTAAAATTGTAGTCAGCCAACTCTGCAATTTATCTGTGGGTGGTGGCATTCAGCTTGGCCGTGGACAAAACATATGTCAGCGGATTGTTGTCCGTATAGACCACAAAGGAGGTTGCGTGATACAGGTATTCACGGAATCATTCACAAATGGCCCATTTCATCGCAAAGAATTCCAGTTTCCCCTAGTGAAAATGGTAATTCTTCTCTGGGGCTGTTAGGGTCTGTGACCCAAAGCCAATGACCACCAGTCTCCCTTTCTGCCTCTGATATAGTACTGCACTGCATCACAATGCAAGATGAAGAGCTGTTCAAAATCAGGGTAGCCTATGATCGGAGGATGAAGCAAGAATTCAAGTAGTCGGTTGATGACATCCTTGTGTTTTTCTGTCCAATTTATAGGCCGATTGGAATGAAGTTGGGCTGGTTTTCTCCCTTTACCCCGACCCTTCTTACCATTGTCCTCTTTACTGCTTGTCCCTTTTCCCGAAAGCTTCCCTGTTGAAAATAGTTCATAGAGGGGTCTGGCAATTTGGGAAAAACTGGGAATGTACGTGCGATAATATGACAGAAACCCCAGCAATTGTCTCGGATCTCCGACCGTCTTAGCCTTACGGTCTCTTAGTGCTTGCATGGGTGCAATTTCCTTGGGGTCCATCAATATCCCCCTCTAGAGACAATTTTGCCCAGGAACTTTACCTCAGCCCTGAACAATTCAAACTTCTTGGCTGTAAGCTTCACTCCATGAGCTTGGTAGCGACGTAGCACTTCCTTAACATCACGGAGATGCTCCTCAAATGTCTTGCTATGTATCTATCTAAGTATGGAAGGCAGGTGTCATCCCTGAGTCCCATCAAACACTCCTCCATACTGCGCTGGAACTCTGCAGGGGCAGAGGAAAGCCCAAAGGGGATCCTGACCCATTCATATAGGCCCCACGGTGTTATGAAAGCTGTGTATGGTCGAATGCCCTCCTCCACAAACCCCTGATGATACGCCTTCCCCTGATCCAGAACCGAGAACCATGTACTTCCACATAAACTGTTTAGCATGTTCTGTACCTGTGTAATGGGGTGACGGTTTCTGGGATGGATTTGTGGTTGAGCTCCCCGTAATCTATACAGATACGTAGACTTCCATCTTTCTTTCGGACACAGACAATTGGAGATGCATAGGAGGAGCGAGACTTCTGAATCCATCCTTTATTCAAGAGGTCTTCCACATATTATTTAACTTCCTTGTGTAGAGGTTTTGGTATGGAGACATACATACTGTATGCTTTACTGCTGTCGTGTCAATCAACCTGATTCTAATTTGGAGTGATGGGATGCACCCCACATCATTTTCATTCTTTGAAAATGCTGCACACTCCTCCCTCAGCAGCTGTTTAACTTTTCTCTGTTGCTCAAGAGTGAGATGGTCAATTAACACTGGTGGGTCCCAACAGTTTTCTATTAGTACCCTTTCCAGTGTTGTCACTCTTGTTCAGATCCTTCACCTCACAGCTTATCATGTCCTTACCTTCAGCGACCACTACTCCCGCCACCACCACATCCTCCCCAATGTCATTCCAGTCTGACTTCACTTTAGCGGGTTTGGCGTCTGCTGGATAAATGGACCTGACTTGCTGAACTCGTCCTAGTACAGTGCGGGGAGCAAGCACAATGTCCACATTGCTGATGTTGGTAACTGGGATGTGAACCTTAGTCAAGTTTCCCTTCTGAAGACTGATTACCATCTAAGTTACATCAAGTCCCTCAGGCCATTGTGGAATAACTTCTGGTTCAAACAGGACTTCCTGTCTTGAAACAAGAGGACCAGCTCTTACTCTGCATTTAACCGCTTTCGTCTGTCCGTCTGCAACTACAGTAGTAATCCATCCAATTTTCACAATTCCTTCTTTTACTACTTGGTCGTCATCCTGCATCATTTTAATCAATACAACAGCTTTTTTGCAGTCACATGAGAAAGCTTCCTTTACCACTTCTGGAATGATATCAGGATACAGCTCCATTCCCTTTTTCACTAGCTGTTGAATAAAATTATAACCAATAATTGGAGGCTGCTCCACACCTGGCTCATTGGAGAGAAGCACAGGTACAAGGAGTTCAGCCTGTGCCCCTCTTTTCGGCCCAAGTTGAAACTTCAACTCCACCCATCCCGAGAAGGGTATGTCGGTTTGGTTGGCTGCTCGGCCAATAAGGGTTTCACCTTCGTCCAGCAGCTCACTTAGTTTGTGTGTCGCAATGTGGGGAAAGCAAATATTCTTCCATTCCTCATTGATGATGGTCAATGAGGCCCTGAGGCGCCCCTGTCTTCCTTTGGCGCCCTCTCCTGTAAGATCGCTATAACAAGTTGCCTACTTGAGCATCACTCACTATAAATTAAAGAGCCACACAGATGGGAAATCAAAAATTACCTGTATTACAGTGTATGATGTAGCTGTCCATCAATGTAAACAATGTGCAAAGTAATGAAACCGAAAAGTACACGATTTATAAAGTTATTGGCTTCTAAAGTAAGGAGTCAACTCTGAATCGCTGAAACAAGTCGTTATAGATTTTACATCTTTTGCCCATCTCTATGTACGTCACTAGAACACTTTGCATAATAATCTCCGCCTACTGTCTTGGGAGAATCAAAACTCTGACCTGCCCTACCCCCCACACAGACGCTCTGGTTGGTGTGATAGCATCATGTCGAGGAGACAGTGTGTTTTTAATTGTAAAGGCAAGTTTGTTTTATTTTCACTGCCAAAGAATGAAAATCAGAAGAACCAATGGCTAAAATTCATTTTTACCACAATACCAGAGCAGTACAACAAATCCCTTTTGTATGTGTGCTGTCTGCAGCCTTTGTCTGCGCTGATCTTCATTTACAAACACGTCATTAAAATGAAGTGTAACTCCGTGAATACTCAACAAAGACACATGAGATATCTATAGAAAGCTTGACATGTCTACTTTAAAACTAGTGCTGCCGAAAATATCACAGATATTCTGTGATAAAGTAATCCATATGAAAACAAAGCGATGTCCGTTTTTCACGTCTCCCTTCATTATATCTAATGTGACCACGCCCCCGCGCTGAACCTGCTATTCAGATTCAAACTGAAGCGCGTGGCTTGAATACGCCCACACTGACTGTTCAAGTTTTTTATTTTACTGTTTGCTTCGCGATGAGTTGAATAAGACATAATTCACCCCAAAAAGATGCTAACACATTATTTACCGTGAAGTTGTGTGCGGAACAACCAATCAAACTGACTATGTCAGTTGACCAATCAGAACACAGTATGCCACCGAAAGGTGTGGATTAAGGAAACTGAATCTTTTGAACAGCTTCGTGCGAATCGTTTGGGGATCACTGATGAATTAAGGCAATTTTGTTTTTTAAGGTAATTAAGGTAATTTTTAATGTTTTTTAACCTTGGATGAATTTAAACCTGCTGTACAGGATTTATAAAGAGTGATAGGAAGCTTAGAATTTTCATCTTACTGGCTCTTTTATGCATTTGCACCAACCTTGATTTAAACACATTTCCTGCATTAACCCCATCATAAATTTACAGTACATATGAACTAAGTGAACAATATTTTTTTTTTAAATAAAATGAAGACATTTTGGGGGGGGGGGCATACTCTTTCTCTAAACATTAAAATTAACATTACAGGGAATATTATTCTAAGCCCCACACATTTCATATTTTATCTGTATTTATTTGTATTTGTATTTTCTACTGTTAGTGTTATCTGAAGCTATGCACCATCATAATGCAAGTAATGCATTTTCAATTCTCACTCTCTGTATGTATGTGCTGTACATGTAGAAGAATTGACAGTAAAGCAGACTTTGACTTTGACTTTTTTCGGGGAACACGCCTAGAACAGGTAAACCCTTAGTTAAGGCATACCTTTTGAGTCTTCGTGGAGTACTAAGTAACAACGTTGTCGAGAAAACCCAGCCCTAGTCATTATGAATTAGCCACCTTGTAAAATACGTACGAATTGGTTGTGAGATGGCATTGGTCAGTATGCTATGTTTGCAGATTCAGAAATATAGTGTTCTATTAAAAATAAATTGCTTTGCTTTTGCAATTTCATGAACTAGATATTTCATTTAGTCTCAGGTCTCATGGAGTTTATGTAGAGGTGTAAATCAGCGTGGTTGTAGTTATAGCACAATGATATAGAGCAAGACAATAACTAATGCTTTACTTCTAGTGTTTATAAAGCAGAGTAAGAGGGAAATGTCAGACTTTTCAATAAATGATTGTAAAGGTGATTCAAACAACAAATAATCCAACATGCAGAAAAGCATATATGGAGCTTTATGAGGCATCAAAATGATAGAGAAAATAAAGATTGTACTTAAAGGCCAATTTCTAGCCAACTTTCCCACATAATTTTTATACTTTACATTGACATTAATATTCCAGAAACTCTTGAAAAATGTAATTAATATAAGGAACATCTTGTGCATGTAGATTTGTATTTGATTCATCTTATTACATTATGTTTGGTGCTTAACATGTTTGGTAATTTTAATAAATCAATTAGTAAATAAACAAATATGCTTAATAAATAAATTTGAGCAAAGATTAAACATGCTCTTACATCATAGCCTAATAATCACAGAACCTTCCCCTTCATTCGTAATGATGAGTCTTTAGTTTTGAAGGAATCTTTTGTTTCGGGAGACCCATGTTTTCTTTTAATCAGTAACAACACAATACACAGAAGGCAAAATCACACAAGAACTGGATTAAAATAGCCTACAATTTATCATAAATTAATTCATTAGTTGAGTCAGTAGATCTCAAACTTTTATATTCATTTCTGAAAGAAAAAAGAGCCAAAGGTTGTATGCACTGTTAACAGTTTAGTACTTGGCTTTGAATATGAACTTTTAGTTTATTTGGTTGGTTTTGATTTGTTTATGATAAGAATGTATCCACTCTCAGAAAAGTAGGTGCAAAAGGCCCTTTTTCTCCCAAATAAGCCCACCACAACTACAAACAGTCACTACTACTTCACAATATTACAGCATTCCTGTCACATTTATGGCAAACAATATCACAAGACCCATGGTGATCCTGCTGATGAAAACAACAGAAACCATCACAAAAAATTATAATGATTTCCACTACAGATACCACTACAAACCATACATTTTTAACCATTAAAACCATCAAATAATGGTATCGTAGTATGTTTTGGGACATATTATATTAGGATTTATTTTTTTCAGTAGGGGACTGAAATAAATGTATTATTGTATGAACTAAAATACTTGAAATCTATAGAAAGAGCAGAATGCAAAATGAATAATATGACAATAATAAGCATAAACCTTGAATCTAGAAACCTGAAACAACAGAATTCTTCAATTTTAGTATTCACATCTCTCTCTCTCTCTGTGTGTTTGTGTGTGTGTGTGTGTGTGTGTGTGTGTGTGTCTTATGTTAATCAGACTTATCACCTTATAGACAATTTCATTAACACTATTTTCTAACTCAATATGCCTAGACCTTAAAAGTAAACTAATTGCTGCTGTCTCTTTATTATAGAATGGAATATTTATGTCAGACTATGTGAAGAAATAAATAGCAGTGAATGTTCAGACTAGGGGTATCTGGGTTTTAACATAGTGATCATAGGCTACATGCTCTATAGCAGGGAAGGGCCACTTTGATAGTAATGAGGGCCAGCATTTTTTCTCCTTCATACCAAGGGGCCAGATTACTAATCCACGTTCACACAAACCTTAACGGGGAAGTCGTGGCCTAATGGTTAAAGGGTTGGACTCCCAATCGAAGGGTTGTGGGTTCTAGTCTCGGGCCGGACGGAATTGTGGGTGGGGGGAGTGCATGTACAGTTCTCTCTCCACCTTCAATACCACGACTTAGGTGCCTTGAGCAAGGCATCGAACCCCCAACTGCTCCCCGGGCGCCGCAGCATAAATGGCTGCCCACTGCTCTGGGTGTGTGCTCACAGTGTGTGCTCACAGTGTGTGTGTGTGTGTGTGTGTGTGTGTGTGTGTGTGTGTGTGTGTGTGTGTGTGTGTGTGTGTGTGTGTGTGTGTGTGTGTGTGTGTGTGTGTGTGTTCACTGCTCTGTGTGTGTGCATTTCGGATGGGTTAAAAGCAGAGCACAAATTCTGAGTATGGGTCACCATACTTGGCTGAATGTCACTTCACTTCACTTAAAGTATAATATATTTATTTAATGTAAGTTGTTTTTAAAGATTTTGTGAACTATAAAACTTGTACAGTTAAGCTAATTGAGAAGGGAACTTTGTTGTCAGTTGACAGCAATATCACCCCAACAAATAAACATCTCAATTTTATTGTCTGTACATTTGCAACAAACATATCTACAGAGGTCCTATTTTTTCTTAGTGGCCTACATTCTCAACATAAGAAGAGGACAGTTAAAAAGGGCTTATTAAAAATAAATAATTAAATAAATAGTTATTCTAAATGGTATCAGAAAATAACCAGTTAACTGCCTTCCTAAGAATTGTTAGTCATCAAAACAAACGCAGTTTCACTTCAGCAGGTGTGAGCAAACAAAGAGGAAGAAAGAGAGATCTGAATACCCAGATGCTCTCGAATAGATCTAATTTTGACCTTCTGAAATTCCTTCGAGAGTACTTAGTCAAATGAAACACTTGCCCAGCATGTTTACTGTATATGCATAAAGCAAGGTTTCTTTATGCTTTATGCTTTATGCTTTTTAGCCTGTATATGCTCCCACTGGGTGAAATCATAAGGAAGCATAACATCTCTTTTCATCTCTATGCAGATGATTCACAGTTGTACTTGCCTCTAAAATCTAGGGATTCCATACAATCTCTTCTGGCCTGTCTCCAAGAAATTAAAACTTGGATGGTTAATAACTTTCTCCAGTTAAACAGTGACAAGACAGAGGTGATTGTGTTTGGTTCTCCCAAGGCAATATGCACTGTGGTACAACATTTAGGTAACTTCACTCCATTTATCAAACCCTATGCTAGAAATTTGGGTGTCATTCTTGACTCAGAACTCAAAACAAACAGATTAGTTCTGTTGTTAAAAATAGTTTTTACCAGCTCAGAATGATTTCCCGCCTGAAGTCATTCCTATCTTTTAACGATCTCGAGACAGTTATCCATGCCTTTATTACATCACGGCTGGATTATTGCAATTCCCTCTACTTGGGCCTCCCACAATCATCACTTAGACGTCTGCAGTTAGTACAAAACGCAGCAGCGCGTCTTTTAACTGGCACTAGGAGGCACGAGCACATCACCCCCATTTTGGCATCTTTGCATTGGCTCCCAGTTCCTTTTAGGATTCAGTTTAAAGTTTTATTGTTTGTTTTTAAGGCACTTTATTGTCTCGCCCCGACCTATATCACTGACCTTGTACAACCATACTCGGTTCAAAGGTCACTGAGATCCTCAAACAAAGGGCTCCTGCTTGTGCCACACTCACAGCTTAAACAGAGAGGTGACAGAGCCTTTGCAGTTGCTGCCCCACGTTTGTGGAACCAGCTACCCCAGGATATTAGATCTGCCCCCTCCATTGCTACATTCAAATCCAGGTTAAAAACTCATTTTTTTTCCTTGGCTTTCCTTGTTCCCTGACCTGGTACATCTGTTTGCTTTCTGTATTTCTGTGTTCTGTGACATGATATTGAAGCCTTATTTTTATTAATGTTTTATATAATTATGATTATTCAATCTATGTGTTTATATTTTTATTGTCTTTTTATCTATTCATTGTACAGCACTTTGGTCAGTTTTGCGCTGTGTGTAAATGTGCTTACTTACTTTAGACATTAAAATGATTGTGAAGTTTTATTGCAACACGCCAAATTCTCAGTTTAGGGGCATAATTTTTGGATAGAACACAAAATAAAATTAAAAGGAATCTTAAGTGTATTAATGAGCTTGCTCTATATGAAGAGGATACAATTGTATCAGATTGTAGAATAAACACAACAGTGTTTGTAAAATGGACATTTTACAACATGAGAATTTGTCTTTAATTATTTGCAGCTCATCATGCTTGCTAGAAACTGCACGTGTTTTTCAGTTTATTACTGTTTGGTTATTATTGAGAAAAAAAATAAATAATTGAGTGCTTGACAGTTTGCAGCTGCTGAATGTGAGATGTTCATCTGCTCTTGTGGATCCCCAGAATCCCCAGAGATGAAATATTTAAATATAACACCCGAAAACCGAGAAAGAAACACCCAGTAAAATGTGATGTGAAACACACTGAAATGCATATTTGCATTACCATACATTTCAGCTTTTCTAGGAATATAAGTGCAGTTTAAATCAGTTTAAATCAGTAAAATAACATAAAAAATAACTGTAAAAATTGATATATGACTCTCTTCAAAATATTCCAAAGGTGTTCAAAAGCTTTACCTTATTAATCTGATTGATTTATCAGTTTTATCAATGTTTTTGCCTGAGACTGAGGTCATATTCTTATAATATTCTCACATTTTAGTATCCTCTGATGGATATCTATACTAATATCACAGTAATATCTACTGAAAATGCAAGATAATGTCATTTGTAGTAAGAGGCTGATTTAATATTAAAAAGAGTAAAATCTCATTTTGACAGAGATATAATAAGACTTTATTGATATGTGTACATGTTTGTCATTGTCTTCCAAAATGTGTGCATGGAGCCAAGTTATGCAGTTTCAACATCTCAGAAATTTTATATGTTTGTCAGACAAGCGTACAGAAAGACATGAATAGACAGAACAAAAGATAGATAGAGATTCCTAAATACATTCGACCAACATTTAATTACTGTCACAAAACAAATAAGAAACCTTGGGGTCTTCACAAGTTCTTTTAACAAATCATCACTGCTTCACCTGGGAAAAAATATATAGTTAAATACACATTAAAGACATAATACAATCTAAATTGAAGCATGCATATAACACTAAGAACAAGCAGTAAAAGTTACAAAAGGTGTAATCTTACTTAAAATGCTCTGCACGATATTTAGTAATATTTGTATTACCTTGAAGAAGCTGAGCACAGCACTGTAGGTCAGAGAGAAGAGGAAGAGGAAGATGAATGAGGTGGCAGTGGACCAGAGACTTCTGAACTCATCCTCCTCAAGAACATCTTTATTGCAGTCCAGAGCAAAGCCTGTGTCTGGCTCAGGCGTCTCACCTAAAAAAGAAAACACATGTACAGGAGACATATGTATGGTAAGGACATGCCGCAACACATACTGTAAATGAGAAAATAAATAATACATCCTGAATGTAAAATATTATTAGACATCTAGTTAGTAACACTTAAGCACATGACAGCTTTATGTACTGCATACGTGTACTCACATACATTCATTTGCACACAAAACTGAGTGTATACTGAAGAGACAAACATACAGTTATAGTCCTGTCTGTTAGACATTGATAGTGCATTAGAACATACACTTTATAAAAATAAACAAATGTATTTTATTACATTTATGGTATGCTTATCAAGTAACTTACTATTTTCAACTGGCATACTATTAATAAAAGTGCACATAAAAAATATAACTTATATTTATATTATATGTTTTATTGATTGAAAAGGCCAATAATGCCTTGTGATATTGATGTTTAACTTTAGAATTGAATAAGTGGCTTTACTAGAGACAGAAACAAAAAAAATCTAAATACTGAAGAAAAAAAGTGAGCAGAAAGTGAAGTACACGACATTTCTGAATAGATAAACAATGTGACAGCTGGACTAAATCATGCAAACAAATATTTATTGCTTGTAAAACAACACAAAACTTTAAAATATAGACTAACAGCAGTACAGTAAGCACAGAACAAGACATAAAGAAGCTCTATGATATCGTTCTGACAATGTTTTCAATGTGACCATATTTACTTACATGCAACATGTAAGTAAATATCAAATTAAACATTTAGTCTTGAGTGTAAATTGACTTTGATGTTTGAACAATGCAGTAAAGTGGTACAAACATACAGATAGAAATATGCACAAAAAACAACATCAAAGATACATAATCAACATAAGTGAGCAACAGGACAAAAGCAATGAAACGTAGAACAACAGATGAACAATGATAGTTTTGAAATGCTTGCACATTAATCACATGAAATTTCTGGCTGTTGTTTACTTTTGCTAGTTGACACTTGTAATGGAGCTCTTAAATCTTCTGTTTTGGCATGAATGACTGCACAGGTGATGGTGGTGCTGGGCTTTTCATACTCTTCTTTTGTCATTGTTAGGATGCTGAAGACAGACGTGGAAACATTTTGATGGGTGGGAGCACTGGTTGTGCCCTCTCTGTAAGACTCATTACCCACTTTCCACATTACATAACCATCACTGTGTTTAGGGCTGGTGACCTCACACACATGAGAGAGCGGATCTGTGATGTTATCGGGTTTGTAAATGGTAACAGTGGGCTTCTTTCCATCTGATTGGAGGAAGTATAATAAAGGTTGAGAGAAATCATTTCAAATGTGCTTGAAAGCAACATTTTATTGTATTTTCTGCAAGACTATAAAATTATAAGAACTTACTGAAGCATAAATGAACAGAGCCACAAAGTTGATTATTTGAAGATTTAAACTGACTTACCTCCTTTTTGAAATCTGATCTCCTGCTCGATGTCTCTGTTATTATTCGTGTCATGGATGGTGCAGGTGACCACGTGACCATCAAACCATTTCTCTGTGTCAACAGTGACATCGTGAATTTTTTTAAATTGAGAAGTGTCAGAAGAAAATTCAAAAGTCCCTGTTTTGATATTCCTACTGGGCACAAGCTCATCCTTCACTTTACATGATACTGAAGTACCTTGCACTGTATCTTTTACATCTCCAGAAACAACAGCTTGCAAGACAATTGTATCATTAACAAATAGTTCTTTCTGAATTGGTGGCTTCATTGTCAGTGACAATTTAACTGCAAAGGAGAAAGAAAGTAAATATTACTTCATGTGTAGATTTGATGTCATCTGAGATATAAATATCTAATATATATATATATATATATATATATATATATATATATATATATATATATATATATATATTGATACAAACACAAAGAAAGAAATGTGCACAAAAACAACATTGAAGATAATTTACATAATCTGATGAGGGAACAACAGGACAAAAGCTTTGGAAAACTGAACAACAGATGAACAATGATAGTTTGGAAAGGCTAGCACATTAATCTCATGAAACTTTGTTTACTTTTGCTTGTTGACACTTGTAATGGAGCTTTTCTATTGGCCATGTTGGCATGAATCACTGCACAGGTGATGACATTATACTCTTCTTTTGTCATTGTTAGGATGCTGAGAACAGACGTGGAGTCCTTTTGATGGGTGGGAGCACTGGTTGTGCCCTCTCTGTAAGACTCATTACCCACTTTCCACATTACATAGACATCACCGAGTTTAGGGCTGGTGACCTCACACACATGAGAGATATTATCTTTGACATTATCAGGTTTGTAAATGGTAACAGTGGGCTCTTTTCCATCTGAATTGGAGGAAGTAAAATAAAGGTTCATTGAACAAACAGAAAAGTCACACAATAATGAATAACAATAGTGTATGAAAAGTAATCTTTTTGACAGAAACAATCTCAAGTGTGCTTGAAGGCAATATTTTATTATATTTTTTTTTTAGTTTCAGGCAATTAAATTATAAGTATCTATAATAAATGAACATAGGGCCACAAAGTTGATTATTTGAAAGTTTTAAACTGACTTACCTCCTTTTTGAAAACTGATCTTCTGCTCGATGTCTCTGTTATTATTTGTGTCACGGATGGCGCAGGTGACCACGTGACCATCAAACCATTTCTCTGTGTCAACAGTGACATCGTGATTTTTTTTAAATTGAGAAGTGTCAGAAGATTCAACATTCCCTGTTTTGATATTCCCATTGGGCACAAGCTCATCCTTCACTTTACATGATACTGAAGTACCTTGCACTGTATCTTCACTGTATTTACATCTCCAGAAACAACAGCTTGCAAGACAATTTTATCATTAGCAAATAGTTCTTTCTGAATTGGTGGCTTCATTGTCAGTGACAATTTAGCTGCAAAGGAGAAAGAAAGTAAATATTACTTCATGTGTAGATTTGATGTCATCTGTGATGTATATAAACAAAAACAACATTGAAGATAATTTACATAATCTGATGAGAGAGCAACAGGACAAAAGCTTTGGAAAACTGAACAACAGATGAACAATGATAGTTTGGAAACGCTTGCACATTAATCTCATGAAACTTTGTTTACTTGTGCTTGTTGACACTTGTAATGGAGCTCTTCTATTGGCCATGTTGGCATGAATCACTGCACAGGTGATGACATTATACTCTTCTTTTGTCATTGTTAGGATGCTGAGAACAGACGTGGAGTCCTTTTGATGGGTGGGAGCACTGGTTGTGCCCTCTATGTAAGACTCATTACCCACTTTCCACATTACATAGACATCACCGAGTTTAGGGCTGGTGACCTCACACACATGAGAGATATTATCTTTGACATTATCAGGTTTGTAAATGGTAACAGTGGGCTCTTTTCCATCTGAATTGGAGGAAGTATAATAAAGGTTCATTGAACAAACAGAAAAATCAAACAATAATGAATAACAAGTGTATCAAAAGTAATCTTTTTGACAGAAATAATCTCAAGTGTGCTTGAAGGCAATATTTTATTTCATTTTGTAAAAAAATTTTTTTATGCAATTAAATTATAAGCATCTATCATAAATGCACAGAGTGCCACAAAGTTGATTATTTGAAGTTTTAAACTGACTTACCTCCTTTTTGAAAACTGATCTTCTGCTCGATGTCTCTGTTATTATTTGTGTCACGGATGGCGCAGGTGACCACGTGACCATCAAACCATTTCTCTGTGTCAACAGTGTCATCGTGAATTCTGTTAAATTGTGAAGTGTCAGAAAATTCAACATTCCCTGTTTTGATATTCCCATTGGGCACAAGCTCATCCTTCACTTTACATGATACTGAAGTACCTTGCACTGTATCTTTTACGTCTCCAGAAACAACAGCTTGCAAGACAATTTTATCATTAGCAAATAGTTCTTTCTGAATTGGTATATACAGAATATATACAGTGATACAAACACAGAGAAATAATGTGCACAAAAACAACATTGAAGATAATTTACATAATCTGATGAGAGAGCAACAGGACAAATGCACTGGAAAACTGAACAACAGATGAACAATGATAGTTTGGAAACGCTTGCACATTAATCTCATGAAACTTTGTTTACTTTTGCTTGTTGACACATGTAATGGAGAACTTCTATTGGTCATGTTGGCATGAATCACTGCACAGGTGATGACATTATACTCTTCTTTTGTCATTGTTAGGATGCTGAGAACAGACGCGGAGTCCTTTTGATGGGTGGGAGCACTGGTTGTGCCCTCTCTGTAAGACTCATTACCCACTTTCCACATTACATAGACATCACCGAGTTTAGGGCTGGTGACCTCACACACTTGAGAGATATTATCTTTGACATTATCAGGTTTGTAAATGGTAACAGTGGGCTCTTTTCCATCTGAATTGGAGGAAGCATAATAAAGGTTCATTGAACAAACAGAAAAGTCACACAATAATGAATAACAATAGTGTATCAAAAGTAATCTTTTTGACAGAAATAATCTCAAGTGTGCTTGAAGGCAATATTTTATTTCATTTTTTAAATTTATGTAATTAAATTATAAGCATCTATCATAAATACACATAGTGCCACAAAGTTGATTATTTGAAGTTTTAAACTGACTTACCTCCTTTTTGAAAACTGATCTTCTGCTCGATGTCTCTGTTATTATTTGTGTCACGGATGGCGCAGGTGACCACGTGACCGTCAAACCATTTCTCTGTGTCAACAGTGACATCGTGAATTTTTTTAAATTGAGAAGTGTCAGAAGAAAATTCAACATTCCCTGTTTTGATATTCCCATTGTGCACACGCTCATCCTTCACTTTACATGATACTGAAGTACCTTGCACTGTATCTTTTACATCTCCAGAAACAACAGCTTGCAAGACAATTTTATCATTAGCAAATAGTTCTTTCTGAATTGGTGGCTTCATTGTCAGTGACAATTTAGCTGCAAAGGAAAAAGAAAGTAAATATTACTTCATGTGTAAATTTGATGTCATCTGTGATATAAATATCTAATGTAAAAACTGAACAACAGATGAACAATGATAGTTTGGAAACGCTTGCACATTAATCTCATGAAACTTTGTTTACTTTTGCTTGTTGACACTTGTAATGGAGCTCTTCTATTGGCCATGTTGGCATGAATCACTGCACAGGTGATGACATTATACTCTTCTTTTGTCATTGTTAGGATGCTGAGAACAGACGTGGAGTCCTTTTGATGGGCGGGAGCACTGGTTGTGCCCTCTCTGTAAGACTCATTACCCACTTTCCACATTACATAGACATCACCGAGTTTAGGGCTGGTGACCTCACACACATGAGAGATATTATCTTTGACATTATCAGGTTTGTAAATGGTAACAGTGGGCTCTTTTCCATCTGAATTGGAGGAAGTATAACAAAGGTTCATTGAACAAACAGAAAAATCAAACAATAATGAATAACAATAGTGTATCAAAAGTAATCTTTTTGACAGAAATAATCTCAAGTGTGCTTGAAGGCAATATTTTATTTCATAAAAAAAAAAAAAAAATGCAATTAAATTATAAGCATCTATCATAAATGCACAGAGTGCCACAAAGTGGATTATTTGAAGTTTTAAACTGACTTACCTCCTTTTTGAAAACTGATCTTCTGCTCGATGTCTCTGTTATTATTCGTGTCATGGATGGTGCAGGTGACCACGTGACCATCAAACCATTTCTCTGTGTCAACAGTGACATCGTGAATCTTTTTAAATTGAGAAGTGTCAGAAGAAAATTCAACATTCCCTGTTTTGATATTCCCATTGGGCACAAGCTCATCCTTCACTTTACATGATACTGAAGTACCTTGCACTGTATCTTTTACATCTCCAGAAACAACAGCTTGCAAGACAATTTTATCATTAGCAAATAGTTCTTTCTGAATTGGTGGCTTCATTGTCAGTGACAATTTAGCTGCAAAGGAAAAAGAAAGAAAATATTACTTATTGTGTACATTTGATGTCATCTGTGATACATATATATATATATATATATATATATATATATATATATATATATATATATATATATATATATACAGTGATACAAACACAGAGAAATAAATGTGCACAAAAACAACATTGAAGATAATTTACATAATCTGATGAGAGAGCAACAGGACAAATGCACTGGAAAACTGAACAACAGATGAACAATGATAGTTTGGAAACGCTTGCACATTAATCTCATGAAACTTTGTTTACTTTTGCTTGTAGACACTTGTAATGGAGAACTTCTATTGGCCATGTTGGCATGAATCACTGCACAGGTGATGACATTATACTCTTCTTTTGTCATTGTTAGGATGCTGAGAACAGACGTGGAGTCCTTTTGATGGGTGGGAGCACTGGTTGTGCCCTCTCTGTAAGACTCATTACCCACTTTCCACATTACATAAACATCACCGAGTTTAGGGCTGGTGACCTCACACACATGAGAGATATTATCTTTGACATTATCAGGTTTGTAAATGGTAACAGTGGGCTTTTTTCCATCTGAATTGGAGAAAGTCATAAAGGTTAATTAAACAAACAGAAAAATCACACTATAATGAATAACAATAGTGTATGAAAAGTAATCTTTTTGACAGAAATAACCTCAAGTTACTTGAAGGTAATATTTTATTATATTTTTTGCAAGGCAATTAAATAAGCATTTACTGTATCATGAATGCACGTAGCATAACAATAGTGTATCATGGCCATCTAATCTTTTTTGATAGAAAGAATTTCAAATGTGCTTGAAGGCAATATTTTATTTTATATTTTATTTAGTTTTAGGCAATTAAATTATAAGCATCTATAATAAATGAACATAGGGCCACAAAGTTTATTATTTGAAGTTTTAAACCGACTTACCTCCTTTTTGAAAACTGATCTTCTGCTCGATGTCTCTGTTATTATTTGTGTCACGGATGGCGCAGGTGACCACGTGACCATCAAACCATTTCTCTGTGTCAACAGTGACATCGTGAATTCTGTTAAATTGTGAAGTGTCAGAAGATTCAACATTCCCTGTTTTGATATTCCCATTGTGCACACGCTCATCCTTCACTTTACATGATACTGAAGTACCTTGCACTGTATCTTTTACATCTCCAGAAACAACAGCTTGCAAGACAATTTTATCATTAGCAAATAGTTCTTTCTGAATTGGTGGCTTCATTGTCAGTGACAATTTAGCTGCAAAGGAGAAAGAAAGTAAATATTACTTCATGTGTAGATTTGATGTCATCTGTGATGTATATAAACAAAAACAACATTGAAGATAATTTACAAAATCTGATGAGGGAACAACAGGACAAAAGCACTGGAAAACTGAACAACAGATGAACAATGATAGTTTGGAAACGCTTGCACATTAATCTCATGAAACTTTGTTTACTTGTGCTTGTTGACACTTGTAATGGAGCTTTTCTATTGGCCATGTTGGCATGAATCACTGCACAGGTGATGACATTATACTCTTCTTTTGTCATTGTTAGGATGCTGAGAACAGACGTGGAGTCCTTTTGATGGGTGGGAGCACTGCTTGTGCCCTCTCTGTAAGACTCATTACCCACTTTCCACATTACATAGACATCACCGAGTTTAGGGCTGGTGACCTCACACACATGAGAGATATGATCTTTGACATTATCAGGTTTGTAAATGGTAACAGTGGGCTCTTTTCCATCTGAATTGGAGGAAGTATAATAAAGGTTCATTGAACAAACAGAAAAATCAAACAATAATGAATAACAATAGTGTATCAAAAGTAATCTTTTTGACAGAAATAATCTCAAGTGTGCTTGAAGGCAATATTTTATTTCATTTTTTTTTTCTTTTTTGTTATGCAATTAAATTATAAGCATCTATCATAAATACATTTAGAGCCACAAAGTTGATTATTTGAAGTTTTAAACTGACTTACCTCCTTTTTGAAATCTGATCTTCTGCTCGATGTCTCTGTTATTATTTGTGTCACGGATGGCGCAGGTGACCACGTGACCATCAAACCATTTCTCTGTGTCAACAGTGACATCGTGAATCTTTTTAAATTGAGAAGTGTCAGAAGAAAATTCAACATTCCCTGTTTTGATATTCCCATTGTGCACACGCTCATCCTTCACTTTACATGATACTGAAGTACCTTGCACTGTATCTTTTACATCTCCAAAAACAACAGCTTGCAAGACAATTTTATCATTAGCAAATAGTTCTTTCTGAATTGGTGGCTTCATTGTCAGTGACAATTTAGCTGCAAAGGAAAAAGAAAGTAAATATTACTTCATGTGTAAATTTGATGTCATCTGTGATATAAATATCTAATATATATATATATATATATATATATATATATATATATATATATATATATATATATATATATATATATACATACAGTGATACAAACACAGAGAAAGAAATGTGCACAAAAACAACATTGAAGATAATTTACATAATCTGATGAGAGAGCAACAGGACAAAAGCACTGGAAAACTGAACAACAGATGAACAATGATAGTTTGGAAACGCTTGCACATTAATCTCATGAAACTTTGTTTACTTTTGCTTGTTGACACTTGTAATGGAGAACTTCTATTGGTCATGTTGGCATGAATCACTGCACAGGTGATGACATTATACTCTTCTTTTGTCATTGTTAGGATGCTGAGAACAGACGCGGAGTCCTTTTGATGGGTGGGAGCACTGGTTGTGCCCTCTCTGTAAGACTCATTACCCACTTTCCACATTACATAGACATCACCGAGTTTAGGGCTGGTGACCTCACACACATGAGAGATATGATCTTTGATGTTATCAAGTTTGTAAATGGTAACAGTGGGCTCTTTTCCATCTGAATTGGAGGAAGTATAATAAAGGTTCATTGAACAAACAGAAAAGTCACACAATAATGAAAAACAATAGTGTATCAAAAGTAATCTTTTTGACAGAAACAATCTCAAGTGTGCTTGAAGGCAATATTTTTTATATTGTTTTTGCAAGGCAATTAAATAAGTATTTACTGTATCATAGAAGCACATAGCATAACAATAGTGTATCATGGCCATCTAATCTTTTTTGACAGAAAGAATTTCAAATGTTCTTGAATGCAATATTTTATTTTATTATTTTTTTGGTTTCAGGCAATTAAATTTTAAGCATCTATAATAAATGAACATAGGGCCACAAAGTTTATTATTTGAAGTTTTAAACTGACTTACCTCCTTTTTGAAAACTGATCTCCTGCTCGATGTCTCTGTTATTATTTGTGTCACGGATGGCGCAGGTGACCACGTGACCATCAAACCATTTCTCTGTGTCAACAGTGTCATCGTGAATTCTGTTAAATTGTGAAGTGTCAGAAGATTCAACATTCCCTGTTTTGATATTCCCATTGGGCACAAGCTCATCCTTCACTTTACATGATACTGAAGTACCTTGCACTGTATCTTTTACATCTCCAGAAACAACAGCTTGCAAGACAATTTTATCATTAGCAAATAGTTCTTTCTGAATTGGTGGCTTCATTGTCAGTGACAACTTAGCTGCAAAGGACAAAGAAAGTAAATATTACTTATTGTGTAAGTTTGATGTCATCTATGATATAAATATTTAGTTTATGTGTATATCTGTGAATTGGGTTTAGTTTGAAGGAGTGTATCTTTGTGTGCATTTGAAATAGAAATCAATGTCTTGTCTTGTAACTAGAGAGAGCAAATCAACATTAGATGACTTACCTTTGAAGTTTGCCCTCACAGTGAACAGATTTCCCAAGTGTGTTACCTCACAGGTATACTGAGTATTCACATCCCAATTCTCACTGCTGACTTCATAAAAACTGTATGCTGTGTAATGACCTG
The DNA here is from genome assembly GCF_023724105.1 of Carassius gibelio. Lineage (NCBI taxonomy): Eukaryota > Metazoa > Chordata > Actinopteri > Cypriniformes > Cyprinidae > Carassius > Carassius gibelio. The sequence continues at coordinate 18,639,116 of NC_068398.1, read as the reverse complement.
TGCCATTCAGTTTGCGTTCCAGTTTTACCTGGCTCATGCTTTTGGTATTATTCACGTTCCATTGTACATCGATCTCCTTGGGATTTAAATCCTCAATGACACACATGACAGATGTACTTTTTTGGGTTGTTACAAGAACCAAGCTCAGTGTTGGTTCTTTTGATTTCACTGTAATTAAAACAATGTTTATGTACAATAAAAACATGTGAAGGAGAACTGACAATTTCACAGTAGACCTCAACAGTTTAATTTAATGTTCATCCTGTTAATGTCTGTTGTTACCTATTTTGAATGTTTCGTTGACATTTCCTGATGGGTGTCTTGCCTCACAGATAATTTCACTTTGATTCCATTTGGTTTCATTAATAGTTATATGGCTGACTTTCATCTTCTTGTTTCCAGTTCCTACTGTAGGGTACTGGATGAAATTAGTCAAAGAGTTTCCGTGCTCATCCATCCATCTGAAATTGACAGATTCAGTAGGAGCAAATCCAGTGGCCAAACAGCCAACAAGTAAAGAACCAGGTGAGGATTCACACGGAGACATCATAAACACATTCGGTGCTTTAACTTCATCTGAAAGAGTGAAACCACACAAAACACAGGCTAGTACGCACACACACACAGATGAAGCAAAATACAGTGGACTTAATTGACTTTACAGTTGCTTCAGCAACCCCCAGAAATTATCTTAAAAACATTTGTATGGCAATCACAGGCAGGCTGCATTAATAAATGAGTTATTAATATAAAACAACACATTAATAAAATAAAACTAAATAAGCTATGTGCATGTTTAATTTCATTAGTAACAAATGAAACATTTTGAATAAATTGCTATTAATAAAATAGTTGAATAATAAAATAGCCTATTAGAATCGAGGGATCAAGACCTATTTTGCTCATATGCAAGACTAACGGCACAGCTCTCCCCTCAGCACCAGCAATTCAAATTCTCCCGATTGAGAAAATGTATTATAAACTGTCTAATTTATAGGCCTAATCACCTAATAGCACCTAAAATAGCTACGTTCTATAATCTAATAGTCAATGCGTTTTCAATATATCTAAATCCACTTTTTTTTTTCCGTGCAAATCAACCAGCTTGGCAACAAGAGAGACAGTGGAACAGAATCTGGTTACTTTAGTAAGAGACCATGGGCCTATGGCAGGCAGTCATTTTTCGGATTCGAACCGGGTTCACTTAGACAGTACAATATACCAATCACAATCTATAGCATATTCCATGAACATTCTGTTTATGATTAAAAATTAAATTTCCCTCACTTCCCTTCCATAATTACTGATGTAGAAGAAATAGCATTTACAATTAGCAGATGAGTTTGTATTAAAACAAAACAGCAAAAACAGAACAAGAATACGCACACAACTGGCAAAATGCTCAAGGGTGCTCCACAACGGAGATAAATATAAGACCAAAGTCGGCGCACCAAAGTCTGGGTGCTTTTTTTTTTTTTTTTATTTGGTGTTGCGACATTTGTTCTGTTTTCTTGTGAAAACACTTATAATTTAGCACATTTATTTTTTTTAAAGTTAACAATTCAAATATGCACTATATTTTTCCCAGTGTTGTTTAATCTTTTCACAAGGTTTCATGGTTCCAAGGTTGCTCTATTTTTTTTTAGACTGTGATTAATAGAGCGACAGCTTTTGACAAGATTGATTCTGGGAATACAAAACTAAATATTGAGAAAAAAGCGATAAATCACTTACTTGTGACGATCACCAGCTTCCCTTTGCCCGAGTCGAAGTAACTCTCACAGCGCTACATCCCAGCCGGCACATGACCGACCTTCAACGTTGAAATATGGTTGAAATAAGGTCAGTTGTGGTTTCAACGTTGAAACAACGTTGATTCAACGTTTAAAGCTGAATGGTTGAAAAACATCCAGCACATGACCAACTTTCAATGTTGAAATATGGTTGAAATAAGGTCAGTTGTGGTTTCAACGTTGAAACAACGTTGATTCAACGTTTAAAGATGAACTGTTGAAAAACTTCCAGCACATGACCAACTTTCAACGTTGAAATATGGTTGAAATAAGGTCAGTTGTTTTAATGAAACAACGTTAAAAATGTTTAATGCTAAATGGTAGAAAAAGGTTAACAAGCTTTTAAATTATTTATATTAAATTATTTAAATTAATTATTATTTTAATAGCATTTAAAAATATTTTAATCATGATACCTATTCTAAAATCTAAAGGTATATGTTAAATATTATCATCATTAACAACAATAAAACTATACATTTGGCTGCTTTATCACACTGAAACAACTCCCATTGGTAGTTTTATTTTATTACTTCTATCATGATTGGTTAATCTGGCTGTCATTCAGGAAACTGGACAATGAATCGGTTCGCGCTTTTCTACATTTAAAAATATGACCGTTATTGTCGTCTTTCTGTGAGTGAGGCGGCTAACTGTGAGCTGCTGCTCGTTATAACTGACTGCTCGGTCGGTCCCGAATTATTTCATATTTGCCTGTACATTTTTTATTTATTTTGAGCGAATTTGAGTCGTGACATGTCAATGGAGAACAAAAACTGTGAACACAAGAAGGGTCAGGTGTTCTGCGAGGTCCTGAAAACATCCTGTCAAAATGAGGTAAGAAAATCGCTAACTTTATCTTTAGAAAATAGTAAAGTATTACCAGAGTTTACAAATGGGTAGTTTAAAGGACATGTAACCTGCAGATAAATAAATACCCGTGTGTCTAATTTTGCATTGCTTTATCACAGATGATCAAGTTAGATGCTCACCTAATGTGTTACTGGTGAGTTATGTGTTAATGTCTGTCTTTTAGAGATTTTCCCATATTTTCCTGATATGAATCCCATGCATTAGGTGTGTTATATATGTTTGTATTCTTATAATAGTTTCAAAGTGTTTTCTTGCAACATATAAGTGCAAATGTCGGTATTTAAATAATATAATTTTAATGAATTAATGAAAATGAAAAAAAAAAGGATTGTTTAAAGCCATGGTTCTCAAAGTGTCAGGCCCCCTCTAGTTGTTATGCAGGTGAATCACTAAATTAAACTAATTAATGTTAATATATTTTAACTTAATCTTTGAGTAAGTTTTTTTTTTTTTTTTTTGCACATTTAAGTATGTTACAGTTAAAGTACAGTTCAGTTTTGTAACTTTTTACATTTAAAATTACATTTTAATTTAAACTTTTTTTTTTCATTTACCTGTGTATGTAAGCACAGTTGTAGTGTTAATGTTCAAACTGTATTTACCATGGTAAAGTGTCTGACAACAATAAATATTCTTATTAGAATAAAACTGCCTCATTTTTTAACTGTAGACCTGTAGCTGAATAGTTTGGTCTACTACGCTGCTGAAATGTAATGTTGGTCATTATGGTGCAACTTAATATTTAATAACAAATATTTTCTGAAGTGGTACTTGGTATAAAAAGTTTGAGAACCAGTGGTTTAAAGAAATGGTATAATATGAAATCCTGCTTTTTAAGAACTTTTCAGTAAACCGTTTCTTCTTTCCCCTTGTAGAGTCATCGAGGATCCAGCTTGTTCTTGAAACATTGGTAAGAAATTGTTCATCTGCTACACTGCACTGTCACTTCTGCTAGAGATGCTTTGACCTTTTGTGATAGGTTTTGATTGTGCTTAGTTTAATAAAAATGTACTGAATTTGATTTGACTTGTTTTACTACACTGTAATGTTAGTGTTCTGATTAAAACAGTGTAACTGGGGGCTCTGAAAACACTGCTTGTGAATAATTTGTTAATATTGTACATTTTCATCTGAATACATTAAATAAGTGTTTAATGAATAGTGTTGTCCACTTTGTTTCCAACCTCACTGTTACTGAACTGTAAAGTGAAAATATTGTGTGATTTATTTTGCATTCAGTTTTCAGTTAAATATATTTCACAATATCAAAGTTATTGTCAAACATTGTGAACATACCTAAACTCACTGGTTAAATCTTATGTGCCCTCCAGAAGTTTGCACTCTGCAAGTGAACGACTCCTTGTGGTGCCATCCCAAAGAAGTTCAAAATCACTCTCACGGACCTTTTCCTGGACTGTGCCCAGCTGGTGGAATCACCTCCCAATCTCAATCCGAACTGCTGAGTCTTTACTCATTTTCAAGAAACATTTTAAGACTCATCTTTTTCACCGGAACTTAACCAACTAATGCTAGCACTTTTCCTTCTTTTCTTGTCTTTCATATTAAAAAAAAAAAAACCTGGCTATGCATTCTGTACTAGACTAACTGAGACTTGTCATGGCACTTGTATACTGTTGTTGTTCGCTTGTACACCTGACTGCTTCTGTTCTTCTCATTTGTAAGTCGCTTTGGATAAAATCGTCTGTTAAATGATTAAATGTAAATGTTTATACAGGACGGTACAGAAAGTGCACAAGTGGGAGAGAGTGGAGGGGACGGCATCAGAAAGGACCTAGCGCTGGGACACTTTCAAGGATCACCCGAAGCACAACCACACTGTATACACTAAGGCTGCTGGTTCTAACATTTTAGAGTGCCCTGCGGTAGAAATCTCATTCTGCATTCCCCACGGTAAAGAAGACACAGTCCGGGGGGGTTCCCATTAGAAATCAACTGGTGGAAGGTTCCCTTCTCGAACTGTTAAACACATTTTCACTGCACAAATGTACACAACTCTTGTAATGAGACACATTACTAAAACATGTTTTTGACAGAAACTGTAGGTTTCCACCAAAATAAAAGATCCACTGGTTTCAGTCATAAAGGTACAAGGGTTTGTCTTGTAAGTGCTGCAAAAAAATATGCATTTATGTGCCAAATTATTTTACAAAAACCTTTAAATATTATTGTATTTGGATTGTTCTACTACCGGTTTTTAGCATTACCTCCATGCATACTCTGCATAATAAAGTGTGGGATTATTTTCATCTGTTTTATACCGTATGTTTCCAAAATTAAACTGCTGTTTGACAATTTTGAGCATGTGGTAGTTTATTGAAGTTGTTTGTAAAGCCATTGCTGCCAGTCATTAGATTTTTAGCCTTGCATGTACCGTGTTGATCTAAATGCCCACTAGGATCTAGGTGTATTTATACACAGTGCAAGGTACGACGGGGAAACAACGTCGTGTCATCAACGCTGATTAACTTTTCAAAATCAACACCTCATTCAGCTTTCATCCCAGGTCTGCAGCACGACCCTAATTCACCCGTAATGCAGGTAAGACGGTGAAACAGCGTCGCGATTTCAACGGTGAATCCACGTCGTGATTTCAACGTTGATCCAATTTGCAAAATCGAAAGGTTATTCAACGTTGATTCAACGTCGGGATTTTAACGGTGAATCAGCGTCGTGATTTCAACCGTACATCAACGTCACGATTTCAACGGTGAATCAACGTCGTGATTTCAACCGTACATCAACGTCACGATTTCAACGGTGAATCAACGTCGTGATTTCAACGTTGATCCAATTTGCAAAATCGAAAGGTTATTCAACGTTGTTTCAACCATGGTACCTAACGTTGTTTCAACGTTGAATCAACGTTGAAATGCCGGCTGGGATTAGTTTATTTCAGGTTTACAAAAGCCTATCTAAAATAAAAGGCTCGGCCTGATCTAATTAGTCTAGCGAGGCTAGGACCGAAATAAAAAGCACATTTACACATTGAGTGTTCTGTTTTTAAAGTAATAAAGTATTTTATATGTTAACTGTAGGACAGCTATGTGTCAAAATGAAAACAGACTGTCAGTAATTTATTAAGCACCCTCATATTGTTCTGGTTTGATTCGCAGTCTACTTGACGCGTTTATATTGCTCTTTAAAGTTCAAAGGTTTAAAAAATGAAACCCAGATAAGGTGTTTAAAGATTTCCAAATTTAATACAGACAGTGTGAATTAATGCTACATTAAAATAATCAGAGGCAGTTTCTAGAAAACAATAGGCATAGCGACAACATGGGAATAGACAGGATAATCTATAAAGCACGTTTTGTTTGCAGACTAGAAGCCCCGTTGTTTTAATTTTTTTAATTGCAAGTAGCCTATACAAAATTTTTGCGGTAAAAGAAGTAAAGAACTTACTTGTGACGATCACTTGTGTGTCTTTACCCCAGTAGTCAAAAGCATCACAGTGTGATCGTATACGTCCTCTGATGTGCGAAAACCTTGACGATCAGGGGTGCGTTTCCCAAAAACATCGTACCTTGACGATCAGGGGTGCGTTTCCCAAAAACATCGTTAGCCAACTGTGGTCGCAAGTTCCGCCGTCAACAACAATGATTCGGTATTTACCGAAACCATAGTTCAAACGAACATTCGCAAACTGCGTAGCAAACTTGTAAAACTTATATATAAATATATAGGTATATATACATATATATATACATATATACATATATATATATATATATATATATATATATATATATATATATATATACATATATACACATATACACATATACACATACATATATACATATATACATATATATATATATATATATATATATATACATTCACACACAAACACATTTGTAGAGAGTACTATTCTATTTTATAATTCTATAAAAACAACACTCACTTATTTAGACATTTTTGTTACTTTATTTGGGTACATTCATTTACTATAAAAATACTGTGATTTGAGTGTTAACATTTAATATAAAATAAATCCTCTAACACACCAACATTGTTATATGAGAAATGTCTTTTGGAATATTTTTACAAAGATAACTCGCCGTTCCCTTTCATAGGTCACTTCGATGTTGCGGTGACGTCACCTGCTATGGGAACACCCCTCGGTGTGACGAATGTCTGAAGCCCTATACCATCCTGCCAATCCTATTGCCCAAATAGCGCTTGGCACCGCCCTACGCATGCATAAGCATCTTATACCTGGGTGCTGCGCGCCATTTCGCTCAGATTTCATTCCTTCAGGTAAGCGAATCATCTGTGCCCTAGGATTCATCTCGCGTTCTCCATCGGTTTCTACGAGCAGTGTTAACTCCTCTTCGTGGACGCGATGAGTCAACGAAAGGTAAGAGTCGTACAGTGAGTTCATCACGAGGAGGCAGTGATGAGAGGTTCGTTAGCAGCCTCTCTACATGTTCTCTCCGTGATAGCCTACGGCTACAGTAAAAAAGAAAAAAGAAAGAATCCGCGCTCTGGAGTGTATTTCTATAAGTCGCCTCGCGTCTAACCCCCACCGTTTCGCTTCTGCGATCGCCGAGGCCCCGCACGAGGTGTTGGTTAGGGGCTATATGTGCGGCTTGACTATGAATACAGTGATGCACTGGAGTTTTTCCACTTGCTCGCTCTCCCCCACTCGAGCGTTTCAATCAGCAGATTTGCTTTTTCAAACTATGTTTGTCCAACTGCGGCTTCGAACTCAGAGTAGGCTTCGCTTCGGCATATGTAGTTCTCTCCCTCCGAGCGGACAGGAAAAACGCACCTCCCCTTCCTCAGTGAGCTATTTATGTGGCTACCCGCGTGGTGGATTCTCTTTATGGCGGTTCTTAATGAGAAAGCCTCTCATCCTCAACCCCCACGCTGTAAAATTGACTGTCTCGCAGCAACGGCAACTCGAGCATAATTGGATTGAGCTATCATTTGAGCGCCCCCTCAGACACTCTGCACAATCCAGCCTTCAGAGTTTGAGGGACGGCACAAGAGGCTGGCAAAGATGGCCAGTTTATGACGGCTCACACAGCTGCCGCGTTCTCGCTAGCAGCGTGGCCCAATGTTTTTCTTGTTGGATTAAATCCTGCCGTGGATACGCTTCAGGATTATACACAACGAAACGCAGCGAGTTTGACGCATGTGCTTTCATTCATGTTTGCCAGGGACTGTGCCCTCCACTAGAGAGTGCTGCTGGACTGCTAATGCACATCCAACCCTCTCACTGCAGTCCCCACGCTCTAACATTGACTGTCTCGCAGCAAAGGCACCTCGAGTATCATTGGATTGAGCTATCATTTGAGCGCCCCCTCAGACACTCTGCACAATCCAGCCTTCAGAGTTTGAGGGAAGGCACAAGAGGCTGACAAAGACGGCCAGTTTATACGGCTCACACAGCTGCCGCGTTCTCGCTAGCGGCATGGCCCGTTGTTCAATCTGTTGGCCTAATTCCTGCCGTGAACACGTTTCAGGATTATACACAACGAGACGCAACGGCTCTTACGCATACACTTCCCCTGTGCACGAACGGCACAAGCTTTTCATGCCCGGACATCTTAACGTGTATGACAGCATTGCAGGAAGCGGAAATTTTGAGACCGCTAGTATTGTTTCGGACCGGGTGGGAACGCTTGCCCGACATTTCTCAATGGGTGTGACGTACAATTTGTCACGGATACACAATTCAGTTTCGAAGAGGCCTGACTCCTTTTCGCGGAATTCTTTCCACGGTGGTGAAACCGATGGAAATAGCGGTGCTATTTAAAAAGACGGTGGATTACCACGATATATAGACGGTGCCTCAGTGGGCCGTCATCCACTGGTTTCTCGTTTCATACAAGGTGCGTGACGGCTGAGGCCTTTCCGCCCCGTGCGAGTTCCTTCATGGGATTTATCCATTGTGTTACAGGGTTATCAGGGAATCCGTTTGAGCCCTTGGAAACTGTACCGGATAAAATCCTGACTCTGAAGACACTTCTTCTTATGGCTTTATCCTCCCTCAAAAAAGTGGGGATTTACTGGCTCTCTCTGTCTCACCCTTGTGCATGGAATTTGCACCGGGCTCTGTGAAAGTGTTGTTGCGACCGAGGCCTAATTATGTCCCTAAGGTTGCATCTAATCCCTTTCGCTTTCAGCAAGTGTCCTGGAGGCTTTATCCCCTGCTGAGGCGGGGTCTGGAGATCTAAGTCTTTGCCCAGTGGGAGCTTTAAAGACTTATGTGGATCGTAAAGCCCCATGGCGTGAGTCTGACCAGCTCTTTGTCTGTTTTGGACATAAGAATAAAGGTCATGCATCCTCCCGACAGGGCATCGGGTTTTTACAGCCGTTATTTCATTGTTCCAAAAAAGGATGGAGGGCTGCGTCCCATTTTAGATCTTCGTCTGTTGAATCGTACAGTTCAGAAATAAAAATTCAAGATGCTGACACTCAAACAGATCGTGACTCAAATCAGATCTGAGGACTGGTTCATCACAATAGACCTAAAAGATGCATACTTCCATATCTCCATCCTCCCTCAGCACAGGAAGTTCCTAAGGTTTTCTTTCGGGGGCAAAGTATACCGGTTCCCTTCAGTCTAGCTCTCTCACCCCGCACATTCACGAAATGCGTAGATGCAGCTCTGGCCCTGCTCAGGCTGCAGGGCATAAGTATTCTGAATTGGATGACTGGCTGATTTTAGCGGAATCAGAACAGTTGGTGGTTCAGCATCGAGATGTCGTCCTCACTCATATGCAGAAGTTGGGTTTGAGGCTCAATACCAAGAAGAGTGTGCTATCTCCATTACAGAGGACCACTTTTCTTGGGGTGGTATGGGATTCGGTCACGATGCGAGCTGCTCTTTCGCCTGCTCGTGTAGCCAACATCCTCACAGCCACATCAGAGCTAAAACTAGGCCAGTCACGCACTGTAAAACAGTTCGAGAGATTGTTGGGTCTCATGGCAGCAGCGTCCAATGTGATCCCCCTAGGCCTGCTGGGCATGAGACCTTTACAGTGGTGGCTCAGGACCAGAGGGTTCTCCCCGAGGGGAAACCCACTTCGTACGATCAAGATCACGCGGCGGTGTCTCCGCGCCTTGGTCATATGGAGAGAACACTGGTTCCTGTCCCAGGGTACGGTATTGGGAGCTCTTTGTCATCGGGTTACCATCTCGACAGATGCCTCCCTTACCGGCTGGGGAGCGGAAATGGAAGGCCGCTCAGCTCAGGGTCTGTGGGAGAGCCATCATAACTCTTGGCACATCAACTGCCTGGAGATGATGGCTGTCTTCAAAGCTTTGAGGCACTTCCTGCCAGATCTGAGGGACCATCATGTGCTGGTCCGCACAGACAATACATCGGTGGTCTCTTACATCAACCGTCAGTGGGGTCTGCGCTCGCGCCCACTCTGCAAACTAGCGCACCAGATCCTCCTGTGGTCCCTGGGGAAATTACGCTCTCTGAGGGCAATGTATATACCAGGGACTCAGAATATTGGAGCAGACACCCTGTCGAGGCAGGTGCTGAGGTGCTGGTGGAGCTCATATGGGAATCTTATGGCCAAGCAGAAGTGGATCTGTTTGTGTCTCAGTACACGACACACTGTCCACTATGGATCTCCCTTACTCATCCAGCCCCCCTGGGGTTGGACGTTATGGTACAGACGTGGCCGAGGCTACGTCTGTACGCCTTTCCCCCTGTTGCTCTGCTCCCAGGAGTTCTGGAGAGAGTCCGCCAGGACGGAGTAAGTCTACTTCTCGTAGCTCCACACTGGCCGAGTCGAATCTGGTTTGCGGACCTGATTCATCTCCTAGACGGTCCTCCCTTAGAGATCCCGATCAGGAAAGACCTTCTATCTCAGGCCGGGGGCACTATATTTCACCCCCGGCCAGAGATTTGGAAGCTTTGGGTGTGGCCTCTGAGGGGGCGCAACTCATAGAGAGTGGTCTCTCAACTGAGGTTGTGGAGACCATTCTTAGCTCCAGAGCTCCAGCTACGAGGAAACTTTACAGACTCAAATGGAATGTTTTTTCTTCTTGGTGTTACCAACATCAGTGTGACCCCGTCCACTGTTCTGTTGGCTCAGTTCTTGAGTTTTTACAAGACCGCTTCACTTCTGGTCTATGTCCATCCACCTTAAAAGTTTACGTGGCGGCCATTTCGGCTTTCCACGCCCCAGTGGGTGGTGCATCTCTGGGTCGAGACCCTCTTATCTCTCATTTCCTTCATGGCACCTTGAGGCTGAGACCTGGAACTCATACTAGAGTGCCGGCCTGGGACCTGGCTATAGTTTTAGAAGGCCTTTCTAGGGCTCCTTTTGAACCCCTAGATTCTGTCTCTGAGAAGTTTATTTCATTTAAGACTACTTTTCTCCTTGCTATTTCGTCCCTTAAACGAGTCGGAGACCGTCAGGCTCTCTCGGTTTCTCCCACCTGCCTTGAATTTGCACCTGGGATGGTCAAAGCATTTCTCTACCCTAAGCAGGGATACGTCCCTAAGGTACCGACCATTGTTCCGAGACCTATTGTTCTGCAGGCTTTCTGTCCTCCCCCGTTTGCATCATCGGACCAGGAAAAGTCTAACCTCCTGTGCCTGGTGCGAGCATTGGACACTTATGTTCATCTGACTTCTTTTCGGAAATCCGATCAGCTGTTTGTTTGTTTCGGGTCACCTAAGATAGGTCTTCCTGCCACTAAACAGACACTTGGTAAGTGGATAGTTGGGGCTATCCTTCTTGCCTATGAGTCTTCTGACCTACCGTGCCCTTTGGGGGTCAGAGCTCATTCTACTAGGAGTATGGCGGCCTCTAGAGCCTTATTATCTGGGGCCTCTCTTCAGGATGTTTGTGATGCGGCAGGCTGGTCCTCGCCACTCACATTCGTCAGGTTTTATAGCCTAGACCTGGACGCTACTCCCGGGTCTCAGGTTTTTAATTCTTGAGGCGTTGTTTTTTTTCTGGCTGACACTCAGGCACTTGTAATATGGCGATTTGGGTATTCTCGTTCCCAAATCGTTATCGACGCATCGTCTCTCCCTCGATGGGGAACGTCTCGGTTACATCTGTAACCTCGGTTTCCAGAGAAGGGAACGAGACGATGCGTCTCCCTGCCATACTTCCTTCGTTCCTGTGATCGACTTGCTTCGGCACTGTCGAAGCTAACACCGGTTGCTCCGGTTGGGGTTTTTATCAATTCCTGGTCGTGACGTCACTCCTGACGCTCAGTCTCGCCATTGGACTAGTTGACATGGATGCTTCAGACGCACTCACGCAGAATGCATTCCCAAAGCGTTATCGACACATCGCCTCGTTCCCTTCTCGGGGAATCGAGGTTACAGACGTAACCGAGACGTTTTATGTGTCGACTTCATTGATTGTGCTGCACCTGGGCTGTGTTCTATTCAGAGTTATCGACCCTATGCACCTATTCTTTTAGAAGGAAGATTTCACCTTCCTCTTTAAGTGATTTAAAGGTATTAAAGTTGTGGTTAAAGTTTATTACCTAATTCGCCTTCTTTATTTTTATTACAAATGCAGTTTGAAACTTTATAGCAGCGTGGCCCTCGCGGTTATTCTCCTTTCGAAGTGCCCTCTGAAAGCATTAATCATGCCGATTGGAACGCAGCCAGCGTTTCGTTTGTGCGGAAAAACAGTGAGTTTGTAGAGTTACCTTTGTAAAAACATTGCAAAATACATATTTGTCATATAACAATATTGGTAAAACAGCGTGTTTGATGGTTATTTTTGTGTGTGCGTGTTTTTTTTAAGTGTTCATTTAATGCATATCAGCAAATAAACCAAATATTTAACAGATTTTATGTCAGATTAAAGAAATATGGTTTAAGCTGCAATGGTGGCTGGATGCTGCACAGGTATGGGTGAAGATATCCTCTGTCTCCCAGCAGCCAGCTATCACCAAAGCCATGCACCCCCTTCAGCCACCTGCAAACTGCAGAAGTGGCCCACACAATAGAGTCATGTGTGCTTCCATCACCCATCCATCAGGCCATCACCCAACACCTCCATAAATTTCCAACAGCATAATAATGCAGTGTAGCTAACATCTGAATTTAAAGCATTTTTTTCTTCTTATTGCCCTCTGAAGACGTGAAGACTGGAGAGGGCCTGATGTTGGAGGCCTGAACTTTGAAAGCAAAGGCCTGGTTGATACACATGTATACCTCTAAGGATCCTTCCATTGCAACAGGCCCCAGGATGGCCAAAACTTTCTCTTCCTCTGTAGGGAGAGGAGGAACTGAATTGATACCCCATCAGTCTTGTTTGCTTCCCTCTTACCTGCCGTAGCCCTCCGTTTTGTCACACTAGCAAAGTCCCTCCACTTATTCCTGACTTCTGGGCTTTGTTCGTATCCATAGCCAGCATCATTTATTTTTTGAGTGATTTCTGCACAGATTAATTTTTTGTCAGCATTTGTAATGCTGTTTTGCAGATTTGAAAAAATAGCTGGACTTTATTATTTTCCCCCTCCTCCAAAAGAACTGCAATTTCATGCTTTGAAAATTGGGGTTTTCGTATAATTTTCAAAAACACATGGCAGAATGGCAAGGAGACTTAAATAGGAAAAATTAAGCAAAATAAGCATCAGGTGTCCACAACAGTATACCACAGTTTTTTATATTTATTTTTTATTTTTTATTGTGGTTAAGTAGCCTATCAGTATTAGCTAAATAAGAAATAGTATGTATATGAAATTGTGAAATTATTGACATTGGGATCAGAAAAGAGCACATTTTTTTAAAACTCCATGCGTGTATAATGTATTGCAAAACAAATGGATGATTCGTTATTACTCGACTCCTACGTAACATCATTTCAAAAGCGCAATTCGAGTCGAAGAAAAGAGAAAATAAAACCAAATTACTGAAGGTGGCGGTATGTGCTCCTGTCTCCCGGTCTGCCATTAGATCGAAGAAGAAGAAGAAGAATGGACACAGCAACCCCATTGGATTCAACGGAGAAAAAAGTCAATTAGAAGCACTTCTTGGGGGTCGGGCGTACTGCGCAGACTCAAACTGAGCTTGATCACGTAGATGTCACGTGAGCAACCTGTAAGCTTTCTAATCGCTGTCCCAAAATAAATCACCCACCGAATCTTGCAGAGAAGGCGAGCGTGAACAGGTATTCGGTTTAATTATCTCCCTTGACTTTATGCCTCCACATCCCCCCGATAGCCTCATAGACAGTAAAAGATTGCCTGCGAGCTTCTCCTCCTGTCCATACGGTAATTTCTCTACTGTGCGACAGAGAGTCGCTGGTTATGACGCAATCATTAGCCTGTTTTTAACAAAAACTGCTTCTACTGAACCATAACATAAGATACAAGGTAATGGAGCCTTTTATAAATTTTCGTTAGGGTTTAACGATTCACTCGTTTTCTCGATGCATCGATTACAAACCCTGTCGATTCATATGCATCGATCTTGAAACATGATTTTTGAATCGTGAATCGCCGATCTTGGACAGTAATCGATTCAAAATGCTAAGAATCGAATGAATCGCGATTTCTATAGCGACTCAATCCTTTCAAAATGTATACACATTAAATTACTTCACGCACAAATTAATGGAGACCTTGAAGAGTGTTCCTGTATCGTGCCTCTTATATGTCCTTCACATGCTCTACTGTTTACCGCCTGATGAGACTGTCACAGGATTGCGCTCGGGCTCCGTTCATCTCTGACGCAGCTGACGTGTGATTTATAGGACTCGTGGCCAGTAATGCTAACGTGAAGTAGTTTTACTTTTCTGTAGTTTGTCAATGGCTCTCTGCATCCTACCGACGGAGTTACCGGAGCAGTCGACAGCTGTATTTATTGCATGGACGGAGCAGAAATGTAAGTGTCTAAATCATACGCACAGATCCATTGAATGATAAATGTTTTTTTGAACCGAATATACGAAGGAAATAGAGGTGCTCCGATCACGATCATATTTGTGGACTTTGCCAAACATTTTAGCATTACCTTGAATTCTACTTTCGGTTTTCTAATCTGCTGTCGATCTATTTCGTTTTCTGATCCAGATGTTTGATACCACGTTTTCTTTCTTTTGCGATTTTCTACTAATTTCCAATTACTTGCCGAACTTTTTAATCCACCGCTATCCATAACATCCGTTTCCGGATCACTACCTGATTCAAAGCAACTTCCTTCCATCTTCCCCTCAGTCACACCCCAGTGTTGCCAACCACCCCTGTTAGCATTCCATTGACTCCCATTCATTTTGGCATCACTTTGATAGCGAATAACTTTACATCTGAGGTGTTTAACCCTCTGGGGACGGATTAGGCGGTACCGCCCAAAATGGCATACTTTTACAAATGTGTAGTTATCTCAAAAACTATTAATGCTAGAGAGATGCGTTTTTGCCATCTTCCTCAGATTCCGCTGAAAACAGCGGTGTCCAGTTTGTATATTAAACACTTCCCTTATTGCGCAATACCACTGCGTAAACAGGCCAATGAAAACGATTGTGCTAGGCAGATTCAACACGCAACAGCCAATGGAAAAATTGCCGCTGGGAGGAGTCTTTTTCTAACCCAATCAGAGGAAGGTTATGTCTTCTAGCGATTCAGAGGACTCTGTAGCTCTGCTGTAGCCTTGTAAAAGCTGGCTGGACTAAAGTAAAAGACATGTAATCAATAAGCGTTCAGAGAATCAGCATCAGGGTGGAGAAAGCGGAACGCGATCGGAGTGTTACAGAGAGCGATCGGAGTATTAGCGAGCACAAAGAGCTAAATTCGAGCGATCGGAGAATCAGCATCACGTGGAGAAAGCAGAAAGTGATCGGAGTGTTAGCGAGCACAAAGAGATAAATTCGAGAGAGATACAGCATTATTACAGAATTGTTTTATCAAAATGGCAAGCAGTAAAAGATTTACGGCAGAACAAGCTCTGGAACAATTACTGGAAAGGCCTGGAGAGGCCTTGCTTTGCTCACTGGCATGCCTAGGACTGTTTTTAAAAAAAGTTAATTATTTAATTGTTCTTTACACATTTGATTAAACAATAACACATTTCTGTCAAGCAAAGAGTTTGAAAAAATATATTTTCTTTGTTCAAAAACTGTTCTATATTGTGTGTTTTTCAGTAATAAATGACAAAAATCTAATTTTCGTTTTTGAAATTCTCTAGTTTATTGTAAAATTTTTCACTCATACTTCCTTTATATAAACATATTGCATGCATGCTTATGGTAGCTTAGGGTCTTCTGAATCCATAGATACCAAACACAGTGTGTTTCATCTCCTTTACATATGATTTATAAGCCCAAATATAAAAATAGAGAAAACAGACCAAAAAGGGCTTAGTCCCAAAAATAAAAAAAAAACGCCTAGGACTGTTTGTAAATAAAGTTAATTATTTAATTGATCTTTACACATTTGATTGAACATTAACCCATTTCTGTCAAGCAAAGAGTTTGAAAAATATATTTTTGGGTCAAAAACTTTTAACTATTGTTGTGTGAGGTAGGATTTTCAGTAATAAATGACAAAAATCTCATTTTCGTCTTTGAAATTCTCTAGTTTATTGTACAATTTTTCACTCATACTTCCTTTATAGACATATTGCATGCATGCTTATGGTAGCTTAGGGTCTTCTGAATCCATTGATACCAAATACATGGTGGTCCATCCTCATTACATATGGTTTATAAGCCGAAATGTAAAAATAGAGAAAACGGACCAAAAAGGGCTTAGTCCCCTAAGGGTTAAAGACTCCATTTGTCCATTAATTATTTCTAAAGAAACACGAAGATTAGGGCTGTGAATCTTTGGCAAGGCAGCGATTCGATTCGATTACGATTCATAGGTTTTCGATTCGATTCAAGAACGATTTTTGCAAATTTAGAACGATTCAATTTGATTCGATTCACAATTAAATTAGATTAGATTCGAGTATAACGATTAGATTCTGCATCCTTTAAGTGCATTCACGGGATTATTTAAATGCTTCTACTAAATTCTTTAAATGCTTAGTCAGGGGGCAATTTACAGTAGCATTTATGGTTAGAGAACCATAGGTTAGAAAAAAAAAAAAAAAACTTTTGTCCATTGTTAAATGCTAGTTTAATGATGCGACATGGCATAAGTAAAAATGTATGTAAGCCAAGTTTTTTAAAAAAGAGCTTAAAGAGTATTATGTATAAGCTAACATTTTGTCACACCAGGGGCGTAGCCATAATTTCAGAAGTGACAGAAATGTCAAATACAATCATTTTATGTATGTAGCCTATATAATAATAATAATTATTATTATTATTTTTTTTTTTTTTTTTTTTTTTTTTTTTTTTACAAGGAATTATTGTCTTTTTTAATTACTTTTAATTAGCTGTAATAAATCAAATACACTGCTGGACAATAATCAATCATTTGTAATCAATATTTTTTTTTGTTTTTTTAGTTTTATGATTGTTTTTATATACTAGGCTACATTTAATTAGCAATTATTTACATTTTCTGCACAGAATAAGGTAGAAAATATACTTTATAGTTTCTGTACTGTAATAAATGTCAGTTAGCACTGCATCATTCATAAATTGTTTGTGTTTTTTTTTTTAGTTTCATCAGTTCATTCTGCTTTTATTCAGTTTAGCTGCAGATATAGCCTGGCACGTCTATGAGAGCGAGATCGCTTCTCTTTCAGTGTGAAAACGTCTTCATCTCTATTTAACTTTTCCTCTCCATCAGCGAATGATTCTGAGAGAAAACGCGCCAGATGTCTGTTTGCTAATGAAACAAACGCTACTTTCATGCATCTGATTATCAGATAAATCTCGCGCTCTTATTTCAAGGTCGGTGTTAATGCTGTGGTTAATTTTAAAAGTTTCCTTCTAGGGGTGCTCCGATCACGATCGGCCGATCGTTAATGCGCATCTTGTCAGTAAAGCCGGTTCTCTAATCAGCGGTTAATTCCATCAGGTGCGTGATTTCACATAGAGCAGCTGTTACTACACAGAGCCATTGTTAACTGAGAAGATGCGCCAAAAAACGCTGAAAATGAAGTGGATTTGCGCATCTTCTCTATTAACAACGGCTCTGTGTAGTAACAGCTGCTCTATTTGAAATCACGCACCTGATGGAATTAACGGCTGATTAGAGAACCGGCTTTACTGACGAGATGCGCACAACGATCGGCCAATCGTGATCGGAGCACCCCTAGTAATCTTGTGTTACCGGAGGCTGTTGTGGATGAGCATCTCCTGTGCCCTCTTCACCAAGTTGATGGCCTTGATCTGTTGCAAACGACTTCAGAGCATCGTCGACATAAGAATCTCTCTCGATGAATGCTCTGACATCAGAGCCGAATTCAGATTCTGCTTCTTTCGCTGCCCTCCTGAGGCAGTAGATTGCTACAGCAGGAGAAGGTGTGTTGCCAAACACATGCACACGCATTCTATTGTCTACAATGTCACTGTCCCATTTGTTGTCGCGGAACCATAGAAACCTCAGGTAGTCTCTGTGCTCCTCCTTGACTACAAAACAGTAAAACATGTGTTGAATATCTGCAGTCACAGCAATTTTCTCTTTTCTAAACCTGATGAGGACACCTAACAGGTCATTGTTCTGACCTGGGCCTTTGAGCAGGACACTGTTCAGTGAAATCCCTTCATACTGAGCACTTGAATCGAACACTATTCGAATCTGTTCAGGTTTCTTGGGATGGTAGATGCCGAAGGATGGCAAATACCAGCTATCTTGTCCTTCTTGGAGGACAGGGGCATTCTCTGCATGTTGACTGTCAATCATCTTTTGCATGAACTGCATGTAATGTTCTTTCATGTCAGGTTTCTTCTCTAGTGTGCGGCAGACTGACTTGAGTCTTTTCATGGCGTAGTCTCTGTTGTTTGGCAGACGTTCTCTCAGGGTCCGAAAAGGTAGGGGTGCGACCTAGTTTTGAGTGCTATCTTGATATACCTCAGTATCCACTATCCTCAGGAAGTTGAGATCATTGATGGACGGAGCAGGTTGGTGATCTTTGTCGGTGCAGTGGAAGACGGAGGACTTCAGGTGATCCCCGTGCAACAGAGAAGCAGTGTGAACAGCGGCTTGCTGAGATGGAGGATCATGAAGGACTGAGTGGCTGTGTGGGAGGGTCTTTCACACGCAGGTGGCTGGAGCAGGGTGAAAGGTAGCTGGGGCGGCCATCTCGCAAGATACATGTTTTGAGGGAAGTGACTGAGGAGGGGCGGTGTGCTGTGCCGAGGCACACATCGCCGATCACCGCCCAGCCTAGGTCTAGCTTTTGAGCGAATGGGGCATTGTCGGGGCCGTTGATCTGTTTTCTGATCTTGTGTATACTCAAAATGTCTCTCCCTAGCAACAGCAGTATCTGGGCACTGGGGTCTAATGGAGGAATCTCACTGGCTAAGCATCTCAGGTGAGGGTGATGTAAAACTGCCTGGGAGTTGGGATTTCAGACCTGTTGTTCGGGAGTTCATTGCATTCAATGAGGACGGGAAGAGGGACGCAGGTATTTTCGTCCAGTGACTCCAGCATGTAGCCACAAGCTCTCCTTCCAGAAGTCTCTATACTGCCCGCACACGTTTTGAGCGTGTACGAAGATGGAGTTCTATTGTCGCTGAATATCTCAAAGAATTCTGTACGTGCAAGGGATTTATTACTTTGCTCATCAATGATAGCATACACTCTAGTTTTTGCTTCTCTCTGGCCTTGAGCGTAGACACTAACTAAGCATATTTTGGAGCAACCTCTAGCACTCATACCCTCACCGCATACCTCAGTGCACTTGGAGGAGACCGTGTCTGGAGGCTGCTGGTTCTCACTGCCCTCCCTGCCGTTCTCTGACGTAGATGGGGGTGGCTTTGCTTTCCATGGTGATGGACCTTGATGGAGGGCTTCGACGTGTTTGATGCTCTGACATTCTGCACATGTTATGGTTTTGTCACTGTTCTTTGCAATATGTGTGGTTGAAGCACAACAGCGGTAGCAGATGGAATTGTCTTTGAGATATTGTTTATGGTCAGCTAGCAGTTTGTCTCTAAAGCTCCTACATGCTCCTAATGAATGGGGCTTTTGTGGATTGGGCACTGCTTTGTGAGATCTAGAGAGTCAGCTTCAGGCTCACCTTTCTGGCTGGACTCGACGACTTGAGTCTTGTGGACTGCAACAGACTGGTTGACTCTACTGTGGATGTTTTTGGGTTTGTCTATATTTGTGGCAGGCAGAAGTGGCGTGGTGACCCTGAAACTGGGATCGTTTCTTGCTTTGGCTTGGTTCTGAATGAAATCAATGAACACGCCGAATGGGGGAAAGGAAATCTGATGCTGTTGCTTTATCTGAGAGCCGTAGGACATCCACTTCTCCTGTAGATTATACGGGAGCTTTTCTATGATTGGTGCTACTCCCCTAGCAGTGTCAAGGTAAGCTAGTCCTGGAAGGAATCCATCCTGCTTTGCTGCGTACAGTTCCTGTAGCAGGTTGGCTAAGTCGCGTAGCTTGGCTGGCTCTTTGTTGGAGATTCTCGGGAAGCTTTCCAGTCTGGCAAATAGCGCCCCTTCAATAGCTTCGGGGGTGCCATAGCACTCTTCAATGCGCTGCCAGATAGCTCGGAGACCACCCTGGGGGTCTCTGATGTAGGCTGCTCTGAGCCTGCGTGCTTGTTCGGACGACTCTTTGCCAAGCCATTTAATCAGAAGGTCAGTCTCTTCTGCTGCTGACAAGCCTATATTGTCTTACATTGCAGAATGAAGTTTTCCACGCCCAGTAATTCTCTGCCTTATCGTCAAACTTCATCAGCCCTGTGGAGACGATCTGGTTTCTAGTGATGAACTTCGCCAGGTCAGCAGTTGGGGAGCTGTGTCCATCTTGAGCAGACGTGTGACGAAGGGAGGTAGGGCGTGGAGCAGGACTGGGTAACCCTTGGTCTTTTCCTCTCTGCCATGCTTGGTTGCTGGCTTGGTGTGGGCTGTAATACAGACTAGCAGGTAACATGGATGGCTGCTGTGGCTGTAGTAATACCTGTGACGGTGGTGGTAGCCGTCTTGGAGCTGGTAGGCTGCTTTGGTTCTTGCTGCTTGAGCTCTGGCTTTAGCGGTTGCTAGTGCAGTGCTCCTTCTTGAGCTGCACGTTGATCCGTGTTGAGATCGTGCACGAACAGAGCTTGATACAAACAGCTCTGATCTCACCTCCCATTCACCAGCTTCTGCATCAGTCACACCAGTGGGAAGTTGCATTTCGGTCGGGGAATCCATGTCTTATGGAGCAGGAGAATCTTGGCAAGTCACATGCAGGCTTGTTTTCTCTAGCAGTTGAAGTTCTGTCTTCTTCTCGACAGGCGAGGGTTTGCCGTTTTACTGTACTGGCCTCACTAAACGTATGTGTATTTAGCTATCCAGTGCGTATAAACAGCCAGGTGAGGTGAACAAAGAAAAGAGATGATGCTTTATCCCGAGGTCCTTTTTCTCCTCTTTTATTTTACACACAACAGTGCAAAAACAAGCTGTAAAACTGTAAACACAAATAAAAGTACCTATTAACTCAAACTGCCTTCTTCAATAATTTCCAAAACCAAATGCAACACATACATCGTTTTATACTAAGCATAAGCTGCCATTACACGGGAAACAGAGGAATCTACACTTCGTGGCAAAACGTTAATTTTCTTACTACACATCTTAAGAAAATGACTAATATAAAACGCCTTATATTACACACAGTGATACTCACCGGCATTGCCCCCGAGGGGAAACACAACTGAGCATAGTTTGAAGAAACTTGACAGCAGAATTTACACAGCACTGAGTACAACTCGCTCTGGAAAAGTCGTGCACTAACTAAACACTAATCTCGTTCCAAACGAGAATACAAACGAGAATACAACAGGAAATAGAAACTGTACACCAAACCTGCCGTTACCACAAGTGTCCGGTAGATGGCGTTAACGCACTGCAAATAACTAAAGAAACACAAAGTGCATGAATGAATGCTCATTTAGACCAACACAGGGTAAAAGGAGTGATTTCAGGGGTTTCGAAAGATATATAAGTTGAAACAATTAAGGAAAACTTGTCAGGGGCAAGTGTGATTGATGTGAGGAGACTGAAATATGTAAAAGATAAACAAAAGGTGGATAGCTTGTCAGTTATGATTCAGTTTGATGAGGAAAAGTAAAGTTGCTTGGTGAAGTGTTTATTGGGTAAGTTACAGAGTTCGACCATATGTACCACCACCAGTTAGATGCTTCAAGTGTCAAAGGTTTGGACATATTGCTGAAAGTTGTAAGGGAAAACAGAGCTGTGCAAGGTGTGGAGGTGATCATGAATACGGGAAATGTGGACATGGAGTTCTTCCAAAATGCTGCAACTGTGGAAGTAATCATAGTGCAGGATATGGGGGTTGTAAGGTAAGGACAGATGCTGAGAAAGTTCAATATCTAAGAGTATTTGAAGGAATTGCATATGCAGATGCATTAAAGCGAGTCCAGAAAAGCACAAAGACGTGTAACGTTACTGAAAACACAATCCCGGTGGAAGATCCCTCGGTAGGGGTAGTACCACAAGCAAACAGTAGTAAAATAAATGAAAATACCTTGTTGGTTGATAAGATGTCTTTTATTGCATTTATAGCAGATGTGGTTAATTGCTCAGCGCAAACAGAAAGCTGTACAGAAAAAAAAAAAAAATCATAATAATTCTAAGGGCAGCTGAAAAATACTTAAACGTAGAAGAAGTAACAGTCGATCCAATAAATGAGAAATTAAAGGTAAAGGTAACAAATTCTCAGACAACATGTGGTGGATCTTAATGGTGTTAGCTATTCTTCAATGGAATGCCAGAAGTTTTATATCAAATGGTCTAGAATTTAAGAAATTTGTGGAATATATTACTGATAAACCTCATGTAATTTGTATTCAAGAGTCATGGCTTAAGCCACATTTAAAATTTGTGTTAAACGGGTACTCCACAGTTAGAAGGGATAGGGAAATTGGTACTGGTGGTGGAGTGATAACGTTTATAAAATCTGATGTAACTTATGAGAAAGTTGATGTGGAGGAAGAATGCGAGTCAGTAGTAGTAGATGTTTGGGCAGGAAAACAAAAAAATTGAATAATACATTTTTACAATACATGTAAAAGATTAAATAATGAAGCTTTGACTAAAATAGTGGGACGACATAAGTCTAATCAGGTGTGGTGTGGAGATTTTAACGCACACAATACATTATGGGGTAGTATACAAACCGATAATAACGGAAGGGAAGTGGAGGAATTTTTGGAAACAAATAATTATAAATGATGGAAGTTTAACTACTAGGTTGGATGTATCCAAAATGAAATATTCAGTTTCAGATTTAACAAATATGTCAGAAAATCTAGCTAAAATAAGTATGTGGAACATAATAGATCAAAATATGATGGGTAGTGATCATTTTCCAATTAATTGTAAAATTGGTTTAGAAATATTTAAAATTGGAATGATTTCTATGGAGATTTAAATCAGCTGATTGGGACATATTTCAAGAAAAAAGTGAAAAGCATTTAATTAACTTAAGTTGTTTAATAGAAGATGTAGAGCAATATAACAATAAAATCTGTGAAAGTCTTTGTAAAGTTGCAGAGGAAGCAATAGGAAAAAAGTATAGGTAGATTAAAGAAGAAAAATGTACCTTGGTGGACTGTTGAGTGTAGTGAGGTAATTAAAATAAGGAATAGATTTTTTTAAAAAGTAAGGAAATCATATTCATTTGATGTTTTTATATTGTATAAAAGAGCACAGGCTATAGTAAGGAAAGTTATACGTGCAGCTAAAATAAAGTACTGGAAAGAAGACTGTGACAAAATAGGTACAAATATAAACATTAGCGAAATATGGGGAATGATAAGGAAAATGGGGGGAATAAAAAAATCTAATAGAATTCCAGTTTTGATGAGTGAACATAATCAAATCATTAGTAATACAGAAAAGGCTGAGGTGTTGGCAGAAGGATTTGTAAAGGTGCTTAGCAATAGCAATATTCCAGATAATATGAGGGAATTAAGAGAAAAAATGGTAAGAGATAATCAAAAAATGTTAGATAAAAAATAATTAACAGAGGGTACTATGGATGCTGTTTTTACGTTATATGAGCTCAAGCAGGCCTTGGAAGGAGTTAAACATACGACACCGGGAAAAGATGAAGTATTTTATGAAATGATTAAACATCTTTCAGATAATGGATTAAATGTTATTTTAATACTTTATAATGAAATATGGAGGCAAGGGAGACTTCCTAGCTCATGGAAATTAGGTATAGTGGTGTCAATAGCAAAACCTGAGAAAGATAATACTGTTCCAGCTAATTATAGACCAATAGCGTTAACATCTAACCTGTGTAAAATAATGGAAGGAATGGTTATATCACGTTTATCATACCTTTAGGATACTAGAAAGTTGTTAAATGCATATCAAAGTGGGTTCAGGAAAGGACGTAGCACCATAGATGCAGTAATTTGCTTAGAAAATGAAATCAGGAAAGCTCAAGTAAGAAAAGAAATGGTTCTAGGAGTATTTTTCGATATCGAGAAAGCTTATGACATGGTATGGAAGAAAGGGTTTTAATTAAATTAGGTCAAATGGGCATTGATGTGAAGTTGTTTAATTTGATTATGGATTTCTTAAAAGAATGAAAAATACAGGTAAGAGTAGGTAAAGAATACTCTGATACCTATGTAATTGATAACGGAACTCCTCAAGGTAGCGTTTGCAGTCCTGTACTTTTTAATATTATGATAAATCGTATATTTGAGGCAATAGGATCAGACATAGGAAGGTCATTATATGCAGATGATGGAGCCTTATGGGTAAAAGGAAGAAATTTAAGATATTTAGAGAAGAAAATGCAGAAAGCAATATATACTGTTGAAAGCTGGACTAACCAGTGGGGATTTCGTCTTTCAGTAGCAAAAACTCAAGTAATTTGTTTTTCAAAAAAGAAGAAAGTTAAATTAAAGTTATATGAGCAAACTTTAGAGCAAGTGTCTATTATAAGATATTTGGGAGTGTGGATGGACTCAAAGCTAATATTTGGAGCATATTCAAAAGGTAATCGATAAATGTAAGAAAGGAGTTAATGTGTTTGAGATGTTTGGCAGGACTAGACTGGGGTGCCACAAGACACTCACTAAAGAAAGTATATTGTGCATTAATTAGATCACCGATTGATTATGGACGAATAATTTATGGATCAGCATAAAATACTTTGCTAAAAAAATTTATACAATTCAAAGTCAAGCACTAAGGGTTTGCTGTGGAGCTGTTAGAACATCTCCTGTAGCATCACTGCAGGTAGAAATGGGAGAGATGCCCTTGGATCTATGTGAGCTACAGTTAAAACTGGTTTACTGGTCAAATATTAAAGGTCATTTTTTAAACCATCCAGTAAAATATGTTTTGGGAAATTGCTGGGAATATGAACAACCACAGGTTCAAAGCTTTGGATGGATAATAGAAAAGCAAACTCAGCAAATAGGTATTAATAATGTTAATAATTATTAAATATTAGTCCTACAGTAGCATTGCCAGTATCTCTACCTTGGTTTTTTTCAATGCCTTCTGTGGATCTCCAGATATTTAAAAATATAAAGGATAAACAAAATCAAGTTCCTAAAGCGATAGTAGTACAGCAGCGTCTTGAGAGTGAAAATTTCCGTTTTTTTACAAATATACACAGATGGTTCCAAAGACCCAGTAACTGGAAGAACAGCTGCAGCCATGTATCCCTCTTTCTAAGTATAAAGCTGCAAAAAGAATCACTAATAATATATCTGTATATACTGCAGAGATGATGGCTATTTTGCATTACAATGGGTTGAAGAAGTTAAACAATCTGCAGTAGTAATTTGCTCTGATTCATTTTTAGTTCTTACTTAATAAGTGGGAAATCAGATGCAAGACAAGATTTATTAATAGAAGTTTTACAAAATCTATATAGGTTGTGTCAATTAAGACTTTCAGCAGTATTTTTATGGGTGCCAGCTCATGTTGGTGTGGAGTGTAACGAGGAAGTGGACAAGATAGCCAAACAGTCCCTTAAACACAATGCTATTGATTTAGAAATACCTTTGGGTAAATCTGAAATGAAAAGTTTAATTAAAACCGCTATAAAAAATATGTGGCAGGAGAGGTGGGATAAAGGAAATAAAGGTCGACATATGTATAAAATACAAAAACAAGTTGGTTTAGTTAGAATTAGTTATGGCAACAGAAAGAAAGAGACAGTCATTTCTCGTCTAAGAATTGGTCATTCTGCCCTCAACATATCACTATGACACAAATGATAGGAAAACATTGTTCTGGTCAGTGCAATAAATGTGGATGTCCAGAAACTGTAGAGCATGTAATAATCAATTGTATGGCATATAAAAGGGAAATAATTAAATTAAAAAACTATTTAATTTCTGTTGGCATAAATTCTTTAACTTTGCAGAATATACTTAATAGTTCTTTCAACGGATATAAAGCTCTTGTTTTGTTTTTGAAAGCAACTAATTTATAATAAGATAATATAGAAAGGTAGGGTAGGGTTTTTATTTTTTATTTCCAGTTTAAGTCTGATATCAATGCCTCACAATCCATCCCAGTAGGTGGCGAAATATGCACCAAAGCTGGTTTGCTAACCACCATTAAACGTTAAAGAAGAAGAAGGAGAAGAAGAAGGAACGCTACAAAAAGAACAACAAATTAAACAAAACAATCAAATTATTTCATTATTTTAACTTTAATGCAGACCCCTAAGTGTTTTTCAATTATGTATCCATGTGTTTATTTATTTATTTATTTTATTTATTTTTTTTTTTCTATTTTATTTCAGATCTTTTCCTGTCTCTTATTTTGTTCTTGTTAAGATCAGATTTATGAAGCTGTATATTGATTCAACTTGGTTTACGTCTTAAAATTGTATTTTGACAAAATGTTAATAAAAAAAAAAAAAGAAAAAAAAAAAGAAGTAACGCTACAGCAGGTGGGGGACCGCTAGCCAATGGCGGCGCCCAGGGGTGCTTCAAAAAAAGATGAAACCCTGCCCCCCTGCTCAACTCAAACCAGGGGTGCGTTTCCCGTTCAACGACGTAGCTCGCAGATTAACCACCATAGTACGATGGATCTTTATGAAAACGAACGACCTAGTCACGACTGTTTCCCGAAACCATGGTACCTGTGTCGCAAATCCATTGTTCAAACTACGTTGGTTTGAGCCGTCGTTCTTCTTCTTCTTCGATCTAATGGCTGACTGGAGACATGAGCACATACCGCCACTTACAGTAATTTGGTTTTATTTTCTCTTTTCTTCGACTCGAATTACGCTTTTGAAATGACGTTACGTAGGAGTCGAGTAATAAAAGTGGGCGTTTATCACCATTTGGGTGTTTTCAAACTGCTGGGTGTTTTTGAAACATGCAATCTAAATGATCCCCCTTACCCAACCCCACCCCTAAACCTAACGTCACTATTACATCAACCAATCAGGTATCATGGTGTAAAAACACCTTAATCGGGTAAATCCCATTACTTCCCTTACGTTTTTTGGTTTTATTTGTAGTAAAACCATGGTTAATTTTCGTAAGGGTTTCCTGCAGAGACCGATACTTGGAGTAATAACGAATCATTCGTTTGTTCTGCAATACATTTAACACACCAGTGGCGAGGCCAGCAATTTTAAACTGAGTGGACCTTGGTGGAATATGGTGGACCTCAATGACTACTAGTGATGCGTGGGTCGTGTCATTACCCTTGGGTATGTTGTGTGCAATTCCCTATATATAGCCTATATTAAATATTTTGTATATATATTCTATGGCGTTATTTTACTGACAAATGTCAAGAGTGCATTATTTTAGCACGAAAGCACAGTAATACAATGTACTGCCTATATATGTGGTGTACTTAGATTGATATAGCCTATACAGTATATACACACACACACACACATAAATACATACATTTAAGACAGAACTATTTAGATATGGGTCAGATGCACTATTCCCTAAACCTAAACTTAAGAAATGGAGACCAAATATAAGTATATAAATTTATATCATTTTTTTATATTTGCCATAATATTACTACATTATATTCTATGGGTTTGATGCATTTACAGGCAATTTAATTACATGTAACTATCACATAACTGTATATGCACCGTTTTAGAGAACAGTGCCATTAAATGTATAGCTAATATTTAGTGGATTTTCATTAAAAAAAATTATAATAAAATAATAATAATTATTATATATAGGCTGTAGTACACAATATATATATAGGCCTATAGAACCACATTAATTTTAAGAATCATATGCTTTCTTGTTTGTTTAGATAAAATGTTCAGAAGGGTTGACCAAACTGTTAAACAAAGTTATTTACAAATAATCCAAACACCTGATTACTTTCTAATACAGTAAATTGTAAATAATTTACAGATCCATCTTTGAAATCTGATTGTTTGATAACTTTTGACAACGTTTAATTCAGTTTTGAAAATAATTAGCTATCTACAGCGCGTGAACCCAGAGAGATTTGAGCGTGCACAGGACACAGTTGAGCAAGAGGAGAGACAAGTTTTAAGTGAGCGCGCTGTTTTCGGACGAGAGCACCGTATATCTGAGAGCGCGTCCGGTTTTGAGCATCCGCGCGCGAGCGGAGAGATTTGCGCGAGAGATTTGCGCTCAAACCAGTCTAGGTAGCCTACCCATCTTGAAACATTCCCTCAAACATAGTGTCATTAAAATGAGGACACATCTTGCAGAACACGACATCGTCTATACCAGATGCTGTACCAGAGACAATTTGGCTGTACTCGAGAAATGGGAACTTTGTGTAGCTACCACTTAGAAGCAAAATGTCTAGACCTGCCGTTTATTGTTGTGCGCGGAAACTCGCGCAAATGGAGCTGAGCAGGTGGTTCATCACGTGTGGATAAAGCAGTTGCTTTTCTCAACGATTAGCCTGGGTTTATGTCGACATTATGGGTTCTGGTATTGTGTTTGTTTGTTTTTTTGTTTTTTTAAGATATCTGTTTCGACATGCTCGTCTCGTGTCATGCGTGTTAAAAGTTTATTTCACTAGCAGACGTAAACTCAAAATCTTTTTATGAAACTTCTTGTACGTGTTTAAGTGATTAGTGTTGTCATATGAATTTTTTTATTTTGTCTGTTCTGATTGGGTGGGACAGCCGTCAATCTGAGTGGGCCAGTGCCACCCTGGCCCTTATGTAGCCTCGCCCCTGATACACACACGGAGTTAAAAATTTGCTCTTTTCTGATCCCAATGTCAATAATTTCACAATTTCAGATAAATACTATTTATTATGTAATATTGATAGGCTACTTAACCACAATTGAAAAATATGGGTTTTGAAAAATTGTGATGTACTGTTGTTGATTGCTTTTTTTGCTCAATCTTTCCTATTCATGTATTCTTGCCATTCTGACGTGTTAATGAAAATGACACGAAAACCCCAATTTTCAATGCTAGAAATTGCAGTTATTTTCGAGAAGGTGGTGGAAAATAGTAAAGTCCAGCTATTTTCAATGCTGAAAAATAGCATTACAAATGCTGACAAAAATAAAATCTGGGCAGAAATCACTCAAAAAATAAATGATGCTGGATATGGATGTGGACAAAGCCCAGACAAAGTCAGGAATAAGTGGAAGGACTTTGCAAGTGTGACAAAACAGAGGGCCGTGGCACGTAAGAGGGAAGCAAACAAGACTGATGGGGTATCAGTTCAGTTCCTCCTGTCCCTA
Source organism: Carassius gibelio (assembly GCF_023724105.1). Taxonomy (NCBI): domain Eukaryota; kingdom Metazoa; phylum Chordata; class Actinopteri; order Cypriniformes; family Cyprinidae; genus Carassius; species Carassius gibelio. The sequence goes on along the minus strand of NC_068398.1, from coordinate 18,609,695 downwards.
CAGAGGAAGAGACAGTTTTGGCCATCCTGGGGCCTGTTGCAGTGGAAGGATCCTTGGAGATATGGATACATGTGCATCAACCAGGCTTTTGCCTTCAAAGTTCAGGCCTCCAACATCAGGCCCTCTCCAGTCTGGCCCTGCAACATCAGGATTCACATCTTCAGAGGGCAATAAGAAGAAACAATGCTTTAAATTCAGTTGTTAGCTACACTGCATTATTATGCTGTTGGAAATTTATGGAGGTGTTGGGTGATGGCCTAATGGGTGGGTGATGGAAGCATACATGAATCTTTTGTGTGGGCCACTTCTGCAGTTTGCAGGTGGCTGAAGAGGGTGCATGGCTTTGGTAATAGCTGGCTGCTGGAGACATGTCCTCTTCGCCCATACGTCCTGTCACCTGTGTAGCATCCAGCCACCACTGCAGTTTAAACCATTTGTTTAAGCTGAAATAATTTATGTTAAATATTTGGTTTCTTTGCCGATGTGTAATAAATGAACACTTAAAATGATTTAAAAAAAATGTGTGTGTGTGTACAATGTATACCGTCTCTCTCTCTCTCTATCGCTCTCTCTCTATATATGTATTCACACACTAACACATTTGTAGAGAGTATTCTATATTCTCATTCAGTAAAAACAACAAAATCACTCACTTATTTATACATTTCTTGTTACTTTATTTAGGTACATTCTTTTAAAACTAAAAATGTATTTACTATAAAAATACTGTAATTTGAGTGTTAACATTTTATATAAATTAAAACCTCTAACACACTGTTTTACCAATATTGTTATATGAGACATATGTATTTTGGAATTTTTTTAAATTAAAATTAAACAAAGATAACTCACTTAACAAATTTCCCCTTTCTTAGCAATCGGCAAGATTAATGCTTTCAGAGGGCACTTCGAAGGGTGAATAATCGCGAGGGCCACGCTGCTATTTAGTTTCAAACTGAATTTGTAATAATAATAAAAAGGCGATTTATGTGATAAACTTAAACCACAACTTTAAGTCTTTTAAATCACTCAAAGTGGATGGTGAAATGTTCTGAAGGAATAGGGCACAGTCCAGGTGTTGCGCAATCAATGACGTCGACACAGCAAACTAACGACGAACTATGCCTCTAACCACAGGTGGAGAGCTGTCGTTCCAACCACACAAGTTTGCGATGCATTTTGCGAATGTTCATTTGAACTATGGTTTCGGGAAACACCGAATCGTTGAACTACGTTATGAAGAGGGGAAAAAGATAATTCAGCATTCAGTTTCTTGAAATACATTTTGTTTTACATATGTTAACATCTCAGATTTCACATGAATAAATGTCATGTACACGGATCTGTTTCTCCACATCGGTTATGAAAAATGTCTTGTTCTTTTCGAGCGGTTTTTGTTCAGGGCTTTATCACCGTGCCACCCCATCCCAGTCACAGTGACAAACACTTGTACAAAAACCAGCGCCAGCGTATCGTTTGTATTTTTTTAAGAATTCTGCAATATATGCAATTAAATTCACGTTTAAAGAGAGTGGTTTGTAATTTTTTTATATTTCTATAAATTAACAAACATTTCAGTTTATTTAATCAATCTCGGTCAACTGGCAAGCACTGCAGTCGTTGGACCACCACTAATCAAACTATAATAGCCTAGAACAAAATCTAACAGCTCATGAAAACTCGGTAAAAATGATTAAATACTAATCCATATCAAGGACCATAAAAACAATCAAACAAAGAAAACAGTCTGTAAATAACATATTGCTATCTCTCTCTTTAAAGTCAGTTGTCTCAAGACCCTTTCTCTCCCTCTAGCGTTAATAGTTGATAACTTCTGTGTTTTCTTAACCACACTGTAACGTGGTTTTATTGACTTGTCACGGGGTTGGAACTGAACTCTCAGGTAGATCTCCAGGAACAGGGCTGGCCACCCCTGTTGAACATATCATTTGTCATAATTTATTACACACAAATCTGTAGGCCACATAGATAGACTCTAATCTGGCTTTATATGTAAAATTTTTATAAGAGGTAAAACTAAGCATGAACAGACAATGTTTTGTTAAAAAATAAGTCAATATTAACTTATTTACTGACCCTTATGGAACAAAAAAGCAAGGGTATATACTGCAAAATACTAGTGCTTATTTTTCAATATACAGAAATATATGCACTGGCAATACATGGCTATATATTGATAGATGCAGGTATATATAAATAGAAATGAAGACCAAAAAAAATCTAATACTCATAATGTTTGATTCTTTCTGAGAAAAATAACTGGACTGTAATTCAGTGGTTAAAATTCCTCTTTTCAGATAAAAGTACATTTTGCCTTTCTTTCATTTGGAAATCAAGGTCTGGAGTCTGGAGGAAGACTGGAAAGGCACAGAATCCAAGTTGCCTGAAGTCCAGCTAGAAGTTTCTGAAGTCAGAGATGATTTTGGGAGCTGTGACGTCCACTGGTTTTGGTCCATTGTGTTTTATCAAGTCCAAAGTCAATGCAGCCATCTACCAGGAGGTTTTGAAGCATTTTATGCTTACATATTCTGACAAGCTTTTATTTTGCAGCATGACTTTAGCACCTGCCCGCAGAGCCAAAACCACTTCCAAGTGGAAAGATGACCATGCTATTACTGTGCTTGATTGGCCAGCCAACATGCCTGACCTGAAACCTGTTTGGAATCCATGGGATATTTTTAAGAGAAACAGTCGATCAAACAACACAGATGAGCTGAATACTCAGTAGTGCCTCAGCAGTTCCACAGGCTGATCGCTTCCATGCCACACATCACTGATACTGGAGTCTCCAAGGTCTCTGCAGGAAAGTAATGGGAGTTACAAGATCAAGGTGTTTTTTACACCATGATACCTGATTGGTTGATGTAATAGTGACGTTAGGTTTAGGGGTGGGGTTGGGTAAGGGGGATCATTTAGATTGCATGATTCATAAACACCCAGCAGTTTGAAAACACCCACCTGGTGATAAACGCCCACTTTTGCTCTGCAGAGACCTAAGTCTCGGAGTTTGTGCTAAGGAGCCCGGACCAAGCATTGGGTCTCATTCATGAAACATTCGTAAATATACGAGTAAATATGTGAGTGATTTGCGCGTAAAGAGAACTTCCCGAAAACTCTTCCCCTGATTCACAAAAACTTTGTAAACGTCAGATGTGATAGTGAAATGTGTGTGTGTGTGTTAATGAATTCCAATCAGTCGTAAATGGGACGCGTGTGCAAGCTCACTCTCAATTACCATAAATCCCGCCTATTAAATCCGACTGACAACTATATATGAGCATCATATTATGACACCAAACGAAGGATTTCAACATGTCTTCTCAAAAGCGAATGAAAATTTTTATTATTAAGTTTTATTATCAGAAGTTCATTCAAAATGCCACGTTTTATTTTCAAGCGTATATAGTGGCGAATCAGGTCCTAAAAAAGGAAGCTTTGTAGCATAGCTATTACAGATGCTGTTAATAGAGTTTCATCTGTTAATCGAACAGTCCCAGAAGTGAAAAGAAAAACCGTATGTAATTACTATATATAATATTTTTTTCAAAATGCTGTGTAAATATGTACCCGATTATGAATTAAACTGCAGCCGTATTAATGAGCAAAACGTTCAGACGTTTAACGCACTATTTACGCGTGGCTGGGAGCAGGTGTAGATTTCTTTCGTACCAACTAACAATTGGAAAATATGAACGTTTTAATGAATCCGAAAATTTACGCAAGAACCACTTAACACAAAGTTACACAAAAATTCGTTCTGCTCGTGTTTCATGAATGAGACCCATTGAGTGTATAAATGAACATACTTTAAAGAATTTGAACTTTTCTGTTTTGCTAATGCTTTTTTCTTTTTTTTATTGATCTTATTAGAAATATTTTGAGATACTGAATATTTAACTTTTATGAGCTGTGAGCTTTAATAATCAAAATTACTCTTTTGAAATGTTTTACTTTACGTGTAATGAATCTAGAATATAAGAAATGTTAACTTTTTGAAATAAATTAGAATTATTTTGAAATGTTAAAGGGTTTCTGGTATGTGTAAGTTTGTGGGGTTACCATTGTGCAGAAGAGTAGAGCTTGTGGTTAGGATGACGATTGGCAAAACACCTTTTAGATATTACATTATTACAAAAGTAATGTCTGTGCTCTTTTCAGTACAGTGTTGTCTCAGTAAGTGCTTTATTATGAGCAGGTGTGCTGTTGTAAACTATATTTTAAAATATGAAACTGTATATTGTAAAGGATTGTAAAACATAAGACATATATAATTCCATATACTAGTGTATGTTGCTTGAGTAAAATATATATTCAATATATTTTAGCACACATGCTGTACCATATCTTATCACATGAACATTTATATGTTATAAAGCGCATTGCTGAATATAATATTACGCACAGTATATTGTGATAGATAAGTAAATACAGTATAGTGTCATATTTGTTCAATATATGAAAGTGGCAATTTCTTATTCAGCATTTTAATGCATTTCTAAATATATTATTCTGTATCATTCAAATGCAAAGTATGTGTGTTGCCGCAACAGAGTAATCACACATTTTTATTGTGTGCGTTTTTTTTATTTTATTTACATTTTATTAATTAATTCATAATCATTATAATCTTTTATGATCATTAGCCATTTATGTGATTTTTTATTTATCATTTATATCACTTATACATTTAAAAATATATATATTATGTTTTTATACTCTAAATTACTGAAAGAGTTGTTACCTATAGCTGAAGAACTGCTTCTCAATATTATTAACACATCGTTATCTTTAGGTCACATCCCAAAACCATTCAAGTTGGCGGTTATTAAGCCTCTTATTAAGAAACCAAAACTAGTGAACTGGCAATCAGGTGTTTCGCTTACAATAAACACATATTTATAAGTTTCTGTTCATGTATTTTCAAAGATAAGGCAGGAGGAAGTAGACCAAGAATACAGATTTTGGGGGAAACAGGGATTTCTTTAGCAATAATTTTAGATAATACACTGATTACTTCTTTCCAAAAGGATTGTAAGTGCTCACATTGCCAGATGCAATTAAATAATGTTCCTTTATGAGTTGTACATTTTCCACAGGTATCTGGAATATTTGGATTGAATCTCTTCAACTTTTCAGGTCTTATTATGTATGTTCTCATTATCAAATTATATTGTATCAATTTAAAACAAGTGTTGATCGATAATATTTGTGCTTGGACACAAGTTTTTTCCCATTCACTTTCTGTAACATCCATTTGGAGATCATCAATCCAATCCAATCTTTTATGATTTGTTGAGTCTTTAGAAGCATTAACAAACTGGCTGTATTTAATAGAGATTTTACCTTTATCATTGGGATTTTTAACTGCCATTTCTTCTAAACTACTTAAAGGCGCAATATGTAATTTTTCTGCTTTAAAAATAGCAGAAATCACTATATCTATGTTATATATATTTTTTAGTTGTGTACTTACATCATCCCGACAGTTTCCACGAACTTTCAAATCCGGAGAAATTTATAGTTTAATTCGGAGACATGGCACATTTCTTTATTTCCGTTTTGTCGCCCGTCTATGACGTCATTGTCATGATTCTGCCCTCGTGTCCTTGATTTTTGACAGAATGAACCGACCACCAAGGAACTCAGCAGGCAGGAGGGCCTCTGAGCTTCAGCGTCAGGCGGAGTTCCGGAGGCTGTGCTGGACGTCATCCCCCACCGACAGGAAGGGGGTCACCCTCCCCTACTCGCCCGAGGGGGAGTGGATCCTCCGCAATTATGCCCGGCTGTGGGAGAGTCTCTCCCAGGAGGAGCCACAGAGGTCCCCCCCACCTACCCAGCTGCCAACGATCCCAGAGGGTCGTCTCCTGGCCGTCACAACACTGGGGGAACAGGCAGATCCCCCCCAGAGTCCTGAGGCGCCTTCCACAGCCAGCAGTCTCCCCATGAAGCGAGGGAGACGATTGTCGTGGGAGTCAGCCTCAGAGTCTTCGGCGTCCGAGTCTGCCCTGCCCGAGACCAAACTCCCCCAACCCGCCTCTGACCCAGCTGTGGCCTCTGCACCGCGCCCAAGGAGGAAGAGGAAGAAAAAGGGGCCTGTCCCCCCGCGTCCCGTTGATATAGTCGTCCCTCGTCCAGCTGTTGTTGCCCCGCGTCCCGTAAGTGTTGCCCCGCGTCCCGTAAGTGTTGCCCCGTGTCCTGTATCTGCTCCTGTCATGTCCTCTGTCAGTTGTCCCGAGTCCCCCCCCCACCCCTCACCACCCAGACCTGCCCGGACCCCTCGTCGTCAGCCTCCGTCCCGTCCTCCTAAGACTCCTGCCCCTCCCACCCACCCTGGTCTGTCCCCCATGAACTTTGTGGTCCCGCCTCCTCCCCTTCCCTGTTTGTTTTTTTTGATTTGCCACCCTAACCCTGCCATTGTGTATTCATGTTTGCCGTTGTTATTATTTGTCATGTCTTGTTGGTTTGTGTCTGTGTCCCAGTCTGTCATGTCAGTCAAGTCCCGTGTTTGATGTTCCCTTGAGGAGCGTCTGGAAGCCGCTCCTTAAGGGAGGGGTTCTGTCATGATTCTGCCCTCGTGTCCTTGATTTTCCTAGTCTTGAGGCAGGATCATGACAGACCCGTGTTTTGTGTTCAAGCACATGGCCTTGTCTTTGGGCCATGTGCTTGTGTTGTCTCGTTCCCTTGCCCCGCCCCCCTTGTTATCCTAGTCTTGTTGTGATTGCCTTATCTGTGCCACCTGTCATGTCTTAATTGTTCCCCTATTTAGCTTTCCTAGTGTGCTCTGTCTTGCGTCGGTTCATTGAGATTTGTACTCTAAGATTTGTGACTGTGATTCGTGATTGTTTCCTCGTCTGAGATTGTTCCACAATTGTGATTGTCATCCCTGAAGAAGTCTTTGTAATACCGTGAGTGTTTGTTTATAGTTAGTGTTAAGTGTCTTTATCTTGTCTGCCCAGTCTTGTTTTGTTATTTAGTCTTTTCCCTAGCTATTGTTTTCCCCCTCGTGGGTTTTGTTTTCCCCTTTTGTCTTCAATAAACCCTTTTGTGTTGAGAATCCTGTCTGCACTTGAGTTCCTCCCTTACCAAACCCTGACAGTCATATAAACTTTGACCCCTCTAGTTTATCTAACTTGGGCTGTGTCCAAATTCAGGGTCTACATCCTTTTTTTTTTTTTTTTTTAGTTTGGGAAAACCATAACATACAACATGTTATCAAGAAAGTAAAAAGTAAAAAAAAGAAACAGAAAAAGAAGGAAATACAAATTACAACAGACAAAACAATTGCCAGGGGGAAGAAAGTATTATACACGCATATATAACATCAAATAAACAAATTTCTTACAGCTTTTTTGTTCACAGAGTCTCTGATACTGTCAATATAAATACATATTTCAGTTAACAAAACCATAAAATTGGGTTTTTTATTGCTAAATTTACATTTATGAATGTGAAATTTGGTCAACAGAATAAATAAATAAATTAAATAAAAGCACTGTTCTTTATCATCAGGATAGTCAGTTAAACCAAAAAGTATATTTTCCCATAACAGTGAAAAATGTTTTAAACCCTGAATATTCTCCCTAATAAACTTTTGGACCTTACCCCATAGTGTAACTATGCACAGTTCCAAAATAAGTGCATGGCAGTTTCCTCTTATTCATTACAAAAAGTACAATTTATATTTATACCTTTTTTAAATTTTTGTAAGTAATGACTTGCTGGATAAAATCTGTGAATAAGTTTATAAGAAACTTCTTTAATTTTCTTTCTAAGATGATATTTTTGTGGTAATAACCACACTTTCCTCCAGCAAATAAAATTTCCATTTAATGAGGAGGCCCAGCGAGACAAGATATAAGGCACAGTAACAATTTCTTTTTGGAAAAGAGTACGAATAGCTCTATTATTACTCTTGGGGTATGATGAAAAACAAATTTTACCAACATAAGTAACATTTTAGTAACATCAAAAGATACTGAACCAGGAGAATGGTCTTTATCTATACCTCTAAATAGCATTTGTGTACCAGAAGGGATTGAACCAAAAACGATTGCAAATTCTTTTTGAGTGACTGGTATTTTATAATAAGAAAGGAATTCGTCATAAGAAAAGAGTGTTCCTTCTTTATTATATAACTGACTAATCAACTTAATATCGTTTTCAAACCAGTTCTTTAAAAAAAGAGATTTGTGTTTATAAAGAATGTTTCTGTCATTCCAGATGAAACAGCGATGCGGAGAAAAATTGTGCTTGTATATTAACGACCAAGATAAAAGCACTTGTTTGTGGAAAGCAGATAACTTAGCTGGAATTGTATCTACATTATAATTACACAACAAAAGAAAACTAAGACCACCAATATTTGAAAAAGCATAATGAGGGATAAAATTCCAAACAGAAGTGGGGTTTTTTTAAGTGATGCTTAATCCAATTAATCTTAAAGATATGGTTCATTGTGGTGAAATCTAGAAAATTAAGGCCACCATTCTCATATGAGTTCATAATTACAGTCTTTTTTACATAGTGTGTGCGATTTTTCCATAAGAAATCAAATAGTATTTTATCAATATTTTTACTAGTAAGGTTATCAAGATACAAAGATAAGGATGCATATGTTAGTCGGGCTATACCTTCAGCTTTCGTAAGAAGAACTCTTCCCTTTAAGGAGAGATTTCTTTGAAGCCAGAAATAATTTTTTTTTTTGGTTTTGTCTATTATGGGGTTGAAATTCAAAGAACATCTTTTCAGTTGGTTTTTAACAATAATGATACCCAAGTATGTAACACTCTCCTTGACAGGAATGTTACTAATACTTGTTAAATCACAGTCTTTAACAGCCATTGGCTCACACTTACTGACATTGAGATAGAGACCAGAGGCATAAGAAAATTTGTTAATAACATTAATTGCAATTGGAATTTGATCACTATTTTTTAAAAAAAGGGTTGTATCATCGGCTAACTGGCTTATAATAATATCTCTATTTGCAATTGAAATACCTGTAAGAATACTTTTTCTAACATGCATAGATAATAACTGAGTTACAAGCAGGAAAAGATATGGAGAAATAGGACAACCCTGTCTAATACCTCTTTTTAAATCAAATCTAGATGTAGTTCCATGTTTGAGTTTGATTGAGCAATTAGCATTATTATACAGGGTTTCAACAGCTGCACAAAAAAACTCACCAAACCCGAAAATCCTTAAAGAAGAGAATAAAAAAAGATGCTCCACAGTGTCAAATGCTTTGCGAAAATCTAAGAATAAAATAAAGCTATTTTCATCAATCAAATAAGAATAATCTAATATATCTAAAACCAACCTTACATTATTCGAAATGTGCCTGTTTTTCATAAAACCTGACTGAGTTTCATCTATAATATATTCTAATACATATTTGATTCTTTTTGCAAATATAGAAGCAATTAATTTATAATCATTATTCAAAAGACTAATTGGCCGCCAATTATCAATTATAGTCAAATCTTTTTTATGTTTAGGAATAAGGGTAATTAACCCCTGAGTCATGGTAGATGGGAGGCTGGATTTAGATAAACTTTCAGAAAAAACTGAAAGAAGAAAAGGGGCTAGTTGCTCAGCAAATAACTTATAAAATTCTGAGGTTAGACCATCAGTTCCAGGAGACTTATTATTTTTTAAATTATGAACTGAATTGATTATTTCTTCTAAACTAATAGGTTGGTCACACATAGCCTTATCTAAATTATTTATTTTTTTATTCCCTTCCACTGAATTTAAGAAGTAATTTGAGGCTTTAGCATCATATTGTGACGCATATAGATTACAGTAAAAGCTGGAGCAATACTCTGAAATCTCTTTAGGGTCCTTGGATATTTTATCATTAATTTTTAATTGATGAATAGTATTTAACGTTGCATGATTCTTTTCTAATCTAAAGAAGTAGGAGGTATTCTGTTCACCTTCCTCCAGCCATCTTTTCCTAGACCTTATAAAGGCTCCTTCAGCCTTTTTTTTATAGATGTTGTCTAGTTTGCTTTGTAATTCTGCCATATTTGCTTTATCTATATCTGAAAAGTTATTAGACCCTTTGTTTAGAAGTGAGGTAATTCCAAATATTATTATATCTTCCTTTTCTTTATTAACTTTAGCAAGATGACTACCAACATGTCTTAAATATTTTGAAGCCTCAAATTTAAAGAGTTCCCAATTAGTGCAATATAATTTTTCTGTATTAGCCTTTTTAAAAAAAATACTTAATGAGACGTGTAATCTCTATTTTTACTGATTCGATTTTCAGTAAAGAATTATTGAGTTTCCAATAAGATGATTTTGCAGGACCATAATAAGTGGATATCTGCATACTGAGAAAAATTGCTTTATGGTCAGTTAGAGGGGTTGGAATTATCTCAACAGAGATACTTTGTAAGTCAACATTCCTAGACATAAGCCAAAAATCTATTCTTGATTGCCTGGAGAAATCAGCATTACACCAAGTATATGTTTTTTTAGTTGGATATTTTTGTCTCCAGATATCTGTTAAGTCATATTTCTCAATAAAGGTTTTTAATAACAAGTTACATGGAGTGTTCTTTGGTGGCATACGATCTAGCAAATTATCTGGAGCAATGTTAAAGTCTCCTCCAATACAAATGATACCAGATGGTTATTTGTTTAGCCATAAGGCAATTTTGTTTTCAATCACCTCAAAAAGAGCTCTGTTTTCATTTGAAGTGTTGTAACCATACACATTAATCAAAAAAAATGAAAATGTTATTAGTGCAAAGAACCAAAAAAATAAAATGCCCGCAAGGGTTACAGTAATAATGTAGAACATCACCAGCAAACTTATTTTTTAATGTTAAAACACCTGCCGAACGTTCAGATCCATGAGAAAACCATGCATCTTTTCCCCACTGTGATTTCCAGAAGTTACAGTCATTAACAGTTGAGTGAGACTCTTGGAAGAAACAGAAGTCGGTTTTGTATTTTTTCCCAAAAAGAAAAAGAGCTTTACGCTTCACAGAATCTCTCAAACCCCTGGCATTTAGAGAGATAACAGAAATAGAAATAATGAACAAGTCAATGAACAGAGAAAGTTAAAGCAAGAGCAAAAGAGCACAACAAGTAGTAAGTATAAACCTGAGAAACGTAGCTCAGCTGAACATACTGAGAGAAAATCCTTCCGTCAAGACAGGACAACTGGTTGTCGAAAAAAGTAACATATGTTAAGAAAAACACAAGCCGTAATAATACAGACGCATCTTCCGTAGATGTGATGGTAGCTGGTAATCGAGAACTTCGATAAAAATTGTAAAGTTCGTCGACGATAAACTGGTCCGCTAAAGGGAGTTACGATCGTAAAAGAAAGTCTGAGTCTTCTTATTTTTTATTTATTTTTCAGCAGACGCAGGCAAACGGATCTCAGTACCATTTATGAAGGCGCGTGCACCGACGTAGTAGGCAGCTTTTCCAGCTGCGCGTGCTTCTTCTACCATTGGCCACAACTTCTTCCGTCTTTCTCTGTCCAGTGGAGTAAGGTCTTCCATAAACCGCATCCCATTGTCCTTTAGATAAGCCGAAGACTTCGCTGCCTTCCATATAGCATCCCTGATAATGCGTGAGGTAAACTGTACTATGACAGCATGAGAGACAGACTTGTTGCCAATTTCATTTAGCTTTTTCCCCAATCTGTGAACTGTGTCTATAGCAAAGGAGAGATTGCCCTTCCCTTCAGGATATGTTTGTTCACATATGCGGATGACTTCATCCCTGATGTTCTCCTTCTCTTTTTCTGGAACCCCTCTCAACCGAAGATTCCAGCCCCTCGAATATCTCTCCATGTCTGCTAAACGAGTTTCACACGTCTCAATTCGCTGCTCGCCGAGTTGCAAACGAGAAGCTAGGTGGTCAACCTTCACTTTCATATCTTTGACTTCAGCAGAGACAAAGTCCACAGTCTTTTTCAAGCCCTCAATTTTCATAGCATTGTTACTCACCAACTTTTCAAGAGAATCAGAGCACTCGTTGATCAGTGATGAAATGGATGATAGCATCGCGACCACATCTTCCAAACTCTCAATTTTTCCTTTCTTAGAAACAGGCTTAGTTGGCGTGTCGGGAAGATGAGTTAAGCAAAGAGTATCCAAAGTATGTCCAAGACTGGGATCCGTAACAGCAGAAAGTGCGTAATCGTGCATTTCAACGGATACATCCATCATATTTTTCGCCCGTTCTTTACATTTTCCAGCACTCTTTGGCATAATTATTCCACAGTTACATCATTAATAAAACACACAATGGATGTGTTAGGCAACCAGTTGAAAGGAGACGGTTTACATGAGTTATAATAGTTTTTTTTTCAGCAGAGCTACTAATAGTTATCTTAACATGCCACCATCTTGGATCGACCCCCCGGGTCTACATCCTTCGGAGGACTCATTTGAAGGATGTTACGTCACAGTGCCGCGACGAAGGCTGTCCAAATTCGTAGGATCCTTCAAATGCGGCCCACAAATGCGTCCTCCTTTTCCCCGAATTGGAAGGATGGGTGTGGTGGATCCTTTCGCGTCCTACCTATCCCATAATTCTTTTCGGCAGGACAAAGCGAGCGGTAGCGGAGTGGGGGAGGAGTATTATTTTCGATGTTTTTTAAAAGCTGGCTTTTCAAAAATATATATTTTCAGTGGTTTTCTAGTTAGGCATTTTGTTTTAGCGTTAAGCATTTTTTTATATATTTGTACGTGTATATGTAAAAAAAAAAAAAAGTTTACTTTCGTAAACTAGCTTCTTCCTTACTGCCTGTGTGAATATCCCCTTACACACAGCTTATTTGTTAGTGATTGAAGCTGTTTTTAACGCTTCTAAGGACGAAAGAGCAGACAGAAGTGTTTATAAAGCTCCGGGGAGAGAACGATGAGCTCTTCACCCGTGTCTTGCTTTGCGCTGTCACGGTTGCTAGGCGACAGGATATGAGCAACGGGTAAGGGAGGGAACTGAAAGAAGGGTAGGCTGTCCAAATTCACAAACACCGACTTCCGGTTTTTGCGGTCGTCGGAGGACCCATCCTCCTTCAACCGGGTAGGAAGGATCCTAAGGAGGATGCAGACCCTGAATTTGGACACAGCGTTTTTGTTTCACATGAGCTGTGCTGCGAATCTCCAAGGTTCGGAGATTGTACACGTCATTCATTTCCGCGATTTCCAGGGTTTCTGTGTGGAGGAAGGCGAAGGTGACGTTTACACAAAGCGTCAAAATTTGGCGCGTCCTGCTACAGGAAACGCTGGTTGGGGATGATCCTGGGAGAAAGGAGCGTATGGAAGTGGGAGTTTGGAAAGAGGTCAACTAAAAATGGAGAAGAGGGAGAAGGCAGCGGGTAGGCACAACTATGTTGAGAATGGGTCAGAGTGGACTGATATGGGTGATAGTGAGGGGGGTATGGATATAAGTCAAGAAGGTAAAAAAAAAGAGGGACAAAAGAGGAAATACTTTTGCTGGGATCAGTACAGTTTTATGGGAAAGTAATAAACGATAATGGTATGGAAGGACTAGAGTTTAAAATCATATTGAGATTTGGTGAGGAGAAGGGAATTTCGTCGATAAGTCCGGTGAAATTAACAACTGTATTGAGAAACCAGATCGGGGATATTATAGTAGCCAAGGTTTTGAGAGATGGTAATCTAATGATCGGTTGTAAAAATGAAGAACAGAGAGAGCGGGCTGGAAGGATTAAAAAAATTGGGAGGTTTAAAGTAATAAGTACAAGTCAAATTGAAAAAGGAAACATGTGGAGTAAGGGAGTGATATGGGGGGTACCAGTCGGGGTTACAATGGAGGAAATCAAAGCAAATCTTAAAGGAGGATATCTAAAAGGTGTCCGAAGGATGCAGATAACTCGGGAGGGAGTGAGGAAGGACAGTGAGCTTGTGATTCTGGAGTTTGAGGAGGAAGTGCTCCCAAAGACTGTAACACTAGGTTTTTTGAGTTATAGTGTAAGAGAGTATGTTCCAAAGCCAATGAGTTGTTATAACTGTCAGAGGTTTGGACATACAGCGATAACATGTAAAGGCAGAAGAAGGTGTGCAAGATGTGGAGATGATCATGAGTATGGTCATTGTAATCACGAGCAACCAAAGTGTTGTAATTGTGGGGGTAGTCATAGTGTGGCTTACGGTGGATGTGAGGTGATGAAAAGGGAAATGGAAGTACAACGAGCTAAAATTCAAAATAAGATCTCATATGCAGAATCTGTGAAAATGGTTAGTAAGAGTGATGAAAGAAACAGAGAGGAAAGACAAAATACAAAAGTACCAGACCAAGATAAGGAAGAGATAGTAACGGTTGATCTAAAGAAGTTAGTCACTTTCATAGCAGGGGTGATAAATGCAACTATGGAGGTTAAATCTAAAACGGAGAGAATACAAATAATTGTAAAAGCAGCAGTTCATCACCTAGATATCAGGGAGTTGACATGGGAGGAGGTGAGGAATGAGCTAAACAATCAAGCAAGCCAGGAGCAAGTAGGGACTGGATAGTATTAATAATGGTCCTCTTGCTACAATGGAATGCTAGGAGCTTGATGGCCAACGGACAGGAATTTAAAAAGTACATTGATGATCTTCCCAATAAACCAGACATTATTTGTGTACAGGAAACTTGGTTGAGACCAAATTTAGAATTCAGGATAGATGGATATGCCTCTGTAAGGTGTGATAGGGGGGATGGAGTAGGGGGAGGATGTGCTACATTTATTGGAAATGATATTTCATTCAGAGAAGTGAGTGTAGGGGGGAATGAACGATAATATGTTAGTGTAGTGATATGGACAAATGAGGGAGAGTGTGTAATTATAAATTATTATAATCCATGTAGGAAATTAGAGTTGGGGCAGATAACACAAATAGTAGGGTTGGATGGTAATAAGGTGGTGGTATGTGATGACTTTAATGCACATAGTACGTTATGGGGAGGAGTAAAAACAGATGTAAATGGTGTGGTTGTAGAAGAATTGTTAGAAGAGAGAAACGTGGTGTGTTTAAATGATGGGAGAGGGACTAGAATAGATGTAAATACAGGGAATATCTCAGCATTAGATTTAACTTTAGTTTCTAGGAATTTAGCGGGAATATGTGAGTGGGATCTATCTGAAGAATCATTGGTAGGTAGTGATCATTTTCCAGTATGGTGTAGTGTTTTATTGGAAATAAATAAGGATCAAAGGGAATTAGTGGGGAAATGGATATTTAGTAGCGCAAAATGGGAAAGATATAAATATATGTGTGAGATAGAAATGGATAAAATAGATCTTAATGAGGAAATAGAGGAGATTGATAAAAATATTAGAACAACAATACTACAAGTTGCTAAAGAATCGATATCTAAAAGCAAAGGGAAAATGAAAAGAGGCAGTTCCCTGGTGGACAGAGGAGTGTGGGAAAATAGTGAAAGAAAGGAATAAAGCACTCAGAGTATTAAGAAAAACACATAATTTTCATAATTTGATTAAATATAAAGAAACACAAGGAAAGGTTAGGAAAATTATACGAAAAGCAAAAAAGCAAGACTGGCAGACTTTCTGTAACAAAATTGGTAGAGCAACACCTGTTGGAGATGTGTGGAACATGATTAGGAATTCGAAGGGAATGGAAGTATCCAATATTGAAGATGGGGGAGGAAGCAGCAGTGTCTGACCAGGAGAAGGCAGAGATGATAGCGAAGGCATTTACTCTTATTCATAGTTCCAATAACTTAACGGAGGAGGGCAAGAGAGGAAGGACATTGACAAGATTAGCATATGGAGATTTACATGAAAGAAGGGAGGATAGTAACAGTATAATGGATGCACCAATTACAATGGAAGAAATGAGAAGGGCAATAAAAAGATCTGGATTAACATCTCCGGGTAAAGATGATATCTGCTATGTAATGATAGGACATTTAGGTGTTTTAGCATCTACAAAGTTGCTGGGGTTTTATAATAAAGTATGGGATTTGGGGAAATTGCCAGCTGGGTGGAAAGAAGCAGTAATTATTCCTATCCGGAAACCAGGGAAAGATTTATCAAGCCCAATGAATTATAGACCAATAGCACTTACATCACATGTAGGAAAGATAATGGAAAGGATCATTACAGATAGATTATCTTTTTATATGGAAAGTAGAGGAATTTTATCACCTCATCAGAGTGGATTTAGGAGGGGTAGAGGAACGATGGATCCTGTTATGTGTTTGGAAACAGAGATAAGGAAAGCTCAAGTTAATAAAGAATCTGTAATGGCAGTGTTCTTTGATGTAGAAAAAGCCTATGATATGGTTTGGAAGGAGGGAGTAATGATCAAATTAAAAATGATAGGAATAGGAGGTAGGACATATAATTGGATTAAGGGATTCTTGGATGAGAGAAGTATACAAGTAAGAATTGGGACAGCTGTTTCAAGAAGATACATGGTAGAGAATGGTACTCCTCAGGGCAGTGTTATTAGCCCTATACTCTTTTCCATAATGATTAATGATGTTTTTTCGCAAGTACAGAGGGATATCGGACAGTCACTGTTTGCTGATGATGGAGCCTTATGGAAAAGGGGAAGGAACATTAATCATATTAAAGGTAAAATACAAGAGGCAATTAATGTGGTGGAGAGATGGTCAATTGCATGGGGATTTAAGTTTGCAATTGGGAAAACCAAGACAGGATTTTTCACTAGAAACAGAGGGGTTGAAGCTCAGGTAAAGATGTATTGGCAAGAAATAGAGCAAGTAAAATTTTTTAGGTTTTTGGGTATGTGGTTTGATGACAAGTTAACATGGAATGAACATATCAGAAGGGTAAATACCAAGTGTAAAAAGATACTATATGTGATGAGATGCTTAACAGTGTCAGAATGGGGGGAAAGTAGGCCTGCAAGTAAAAATGTGTATATTGCATTGAAAAGATCAGTATTAGATTACGGGTGCATCGCTTATGGATCGGCAGCAAAAACGTCATTAAAGAAGTTGAATGTGGTGCAAGCTCAAGCTTTAAGACTATGCTGTGGGGCTATGAAAACAACTCCTGTGGCTGCACTTCAGGTTTAGATGGGGGAGATGCCGTTGCACATTAGACGTAAGCAGTTAATGATGCACTACTGGATAAATTTATAGGGGCATTCTGGGGATCGACATCCTACAACTAAGATACTTCTCCGATGTTGGGAGAGTGAAAGAGCTAAACGGGGATGCTTTGCATGGAGATGTGAAGAAATAGCTGGAGACATGACATTAAATCAAGGTGGATATATCCCGACAGTGCCATTATCAGTGACACCACCCTGGTTGTTTCCTCCAGTGTCAGTAGATTTATATTTCCTGGAAAAAATGCAGGGACAAAAAGGATTTGGATATATAGCAGTACTGGTGGAAGATAGAATACAAACACTATATCAAACATATGTTAAAATATATACAGATGGATCCAAGGATCCTGATATAGGGAAAGCAGGTTTTGGTTTTAGTATTCCTACATTACATGTTGCTGGTAAGAGAAGGACTTCAGATCACCTATCAGTGTATACAGTTGAGATGTTGGCAATTGTAATAGCATTAGAGAAGGTAGAAGAATTACAAATTAAAAAGTTATTGTATGTACTGATTCATGCTCTGCATTAATGTCACTGCAGTCATTTACATCTAACAGCAGACAAGATATAGTAAATGAGATCTATGAAATATTGTACAGAATTAAAAAATATGAACATTCAGGTAACATTTATGTGGATTCCGGCACACAGAGGGATTAAAGGAAATGAAGATGTGGATACATTAGCAAAACAGGCGCTGATGCAGGAGGAGGTCTTGTACGTTCCACTCAGTAAGTCTGAAGCAAAAGGAATAATTAAACGAAACATCATTAAGGAGTGGCAGAACAGTTGGGATACAGGAAACACAGGGCGACATCTCTATATATTACAGCAAAATGTGGGTACAGGAAGGATAGCCAGAAGAAACAAGAGGAGAACATTTTGACAAGGCTAAGGGTACGACATACTAGGCTTAATAAAACTTTGCACTTAATTAATAAGCACCCTTCAGGAGTGTGTGAACACTGCCAAATAGAGGAGTCAGTCGAGCATGTAATTCTTCACTGTCAAAAATTCTATCGAGAGCGGGAAGTATTAAGGGAGGAAGGTAGAAAGTTTGATCAGGAAGAATTAAGTTTAAAAAATGTGTTTGATATTGAAGTAGGGAAGTTATTCTGTTATTTGAGAGAAACTGGATTGATAAATAGAATTTAGGGGCAATAAATATTTTATTATTTTTTATTAGTACTATTATTAGATGTATTTATTTTTTACTCAAGGGAAGGAAAACTCTGGCCCACACTCCAACTTAGTAGGTGGCGGTAATGCACCATAATGCTGGTTGCCACCCGCCATTAAACGAAACAAAGAAGAAGAAGAAGAAGTTTATCTAACTTCCTGCGGAATCGCCAAATACAAAGGTGAACAGAAACAAAGACGAGACGCAGAAGAAAAAGTAGTAGCCTTTATCGAGACTATTATATTTTATATTTATATTGTTTATATTCGTATTTAAACCTCAATCAATAACTTAGTTATGGATCATGATTATGCTTTGCCTGCACGTTCTGTTAAGCGCAAACGCACGGGTGAAATAAATGACCCGAGATGGTTTTGGGACAAGAGAAGCAACAAGACACGGGTAAATATTGGAGTTGCATTTCCAAGATAGAGAGAGCTTCGTGACAAGCTGAAACTACAGAGAGATGCCGAACTCGCTTGCATTCTGATAAACAGGTATGCATCCATTCAGTTAACTTTATATATCCAGATATTTTGTGAAACGATGATGTCTTGTGTAAAACGCAAACGGACTAGCTCTCATGTAAATCTACATTTGTTCTATATCTAGCTGAATAAAGTAGCTTCAAATGCAGTTCTCTAACTTGTTCGATATCATAGTATAACGTAATTATAATTATTAACGAAAGGCGGCCGTGTTTTTTAACATATATTACTACTACCCAGCAAACACAGAACGTTGTGAGGACGTTGCCAGTTAGTCGTCATTTGGTCAGCGCGACATTACTTTATGGCAACGTTGTGAGGACGTCGTGGTAAAGTTCCATTTTTTTAAATCTTGGCTAACTTCCCAGAAACGTCGTGGGCACGTACTCAAAAGACGTCGCTAGTTAGTCCCATTGGGGACGTTGTAGCGACGTGGTCAGCTGGTCTTCAGATAACTTTTAATATTATTGCACTAGATGTATTATTATTATTAAGATACCATTTGAACAGCATATTCTTTGGGAAATATACAAAAAAATTAATCAAGCATGTTAAAATAATTATATATATATATATATATATATATATATATATATATATATATATATATATATATATATATGCCATCAGTTTAAGAACAATAAAATAAACAATTTACTTAGCAAATGGTGATAATGTTTGTTAATGAAAGAGAGTACGGGACAAATTAACATTTTAAACCTTAAACTAGCAGCGCACGTCACTTTCTGAGTGAAGTGCGCGACGTGCGCGTGCCCGTCATTTTGTAACGGTCAACTTCCAGCAGACGGACACGGAGGAAAGGTAAGTCCTATAAATCTACTTTTATTCATAGATTTTAACTGATATAACGTTAAATGCCATCAAAGAGGAGTAGTGTTTTGTATTTTTGTAGGTTTTCTCTTTCAACTTAATAAATAAATGCTCTGTTTGGTTAATTAGCTCAAAAGCAGTCTCAGAGGTGGTCTAAGGTAACGGTAACTGTTAAAATCGAATATAACCTTACCTGTTTTAAATTATTTGAAATTTATCACTATAAACTATACAGTATTAACTTTCTAATAATTAAATTTTTAACCGTAGTAACGTTAATTAGTTTGTTTGAATACCTGCTGCTCGAGCTTGATGATGCTCATGCTAGCCATGCTGTGAACTTGAATATAAACCGATATAACGTTAAATATAAAGTTTAACGTTAATTAGACCGAGGCTGCCGAAATCATGTTCAGTGTAACGTTATGTGGGATTAATAATTTCCCCTTTTCTCCCTCAAGTGGCAGGCTTGTAAATTCTGTCATCTGTTCATTATTGGTGTTGATGGTGTTTTTCACATGCATGCTTTTTAATGCTAGTTTAATTCTCAAATTGATCTGATACTTTCGTTTCACAAAAAGTAAACAAATTGTTCACTTTCTTAGGGCCTGACAACCACCAGTTGAGTCCATGATTCAGTGAGTTCCTTATAAGGAAATATATTTGTTACCACCTAGTAATTTAAATGTATTATTTATTGCTTTAAAATGAACACATATATTTATCATCAGGGGAAGAGACAGTCTGGGCAGCAGCAACAAGACAACTATTACAAGTAGAGATGGGTTTCAAGAACTGGTACTAATTTGGTTCCTGACTTGTTCGGTACTGAAAACATTTACATAAGTTACAGGATCAATAGTGCTGCTATCAGTATTCTTGTAACATTGATTCATTACCCTTTAGACACAACCACATATCCTCCAAATCATCTCTGCGTGGATGGCAGCAAGGATCCAGGATCAAGAGATCATTCTTCATGGAGACTGTTCCACAGGAAGCAGTTTCTCCTGGGTGAAAAACTAAACCTGGTTGTTTCAGCATCACTCAGGCAAGACTAAATACTTTTAAATTGATTTCAGTTGGTTATGTGTTTCAGGTCATCCTGACCATTCTGCTGTCCTGGATGTAAGTCCGTGCAGGAACTACATTTCTCGTTGTTGAAAGATTTGTGCAGAGGTATCCAGACATATAACGCCCCATCACACGGGGCGTCAACGCCTCTCGTTTACTTTTAAATGAAGTGACGTCAAGGATGGTGAAATTAATTCTAGAAATTAATTCTAAATAGAAGTTGAAGACTTCTCAAGCGCCAATGCAGCCGTCCTCCAGTCAGAACATCTTATGCAAATACCCAATCGCAGACGCAAGCCAATCAAGTGCATGCAATACCAGAAAACTAATGTGATTGGCTGTCACTATGAGAAGAGACAGTAATTCTGATCCGATATCAGTGTCGTTTTTTGCAAAAAAAAATTTAAATCAATGTAGAATTTTCTATACTTCTGTGTAGGGATGTCAATTTTCAATCATTTCCATGATTGATCGTCGTTTAAATTAATGATCAAATAATCGATTAATCGTTAACCTTAATGCTGCAAAGTCTATTGCAGTAACACCCAGTCACTGGTATGACAGGATGTGCAAAAGTGTGTGTGTGTGTATGTGTGTGTGTGTGTGTGTGTGTGTGTGTGTGTGTATATATAAAAAAAACTGTAAAATATATATTTTACAGTAAAGACCAAAAGTTTGGACACACCTTCTCATTCAAAGAGTTTTCTTTATTTTTATGACTATGAAAATTGTAGATTCACACTGAAGGCATCAAGGGCTATTTGACCAAGAAGGAGAGTGATGGGGTGCTGCGCCAGACCTGAACCCACCGGACCTGAACCCAATCCAGATGGTTTAGGGGTGAGCTGGACCGCAGACAGAAGGCAAAAGGTCCAACAAGTGCTAAGCATCTCTCGGGGAACTCCTTCAAGACTGTTGGAAGAGCATTTCAGGTGACTACCTCTTGAAGCTCATCAAGAGAAAGCCAAGAGTGTGCAAAGCAGTAATCAAAGCAAAAGGTGGCTACTTTGAAGAACCTACAATATGACATATTTTCAGTTGTTTCACACTTTTTTGTTATGTATATAATTCCATATATAATTCCACGTGTTAATTCATAGTTTTGATGCCTTCAGTGTGAATCTACAATTTTCATAGTCATGAAAATAAAGAAAACTCTTTGAATGAGAAGGTGTGTCCAAACCTTTGGTCTCAAACTGATATATATATATATATATATATATATATATATTAGACAGTTTCATCGGATGCACGCGCCTGGACCTAAGTTAACTTCCGGTCTGTGTTGTGTATATCGGTCTGGCTGCGGTGCCATCTACAAACGCAGTTAAAGGCAAGGTGATGAGTAGACTGAAGTTGGGCTCAGGTGGTTGTGCTGCGGGATGTTTCCCATACATTTATTTATTTTTGGAGACTCGCCACAATTTTAAAACTGATCGATTTTCAAAAAGGCTTCGTTGAATAAACATGAGTAACGTTACGTACTGCACATTTAATAATTCCTAACATTTATATGTTTAAATATCAAAACGAGGCACAGGTGTTTTTATATCGCTGTATTTCTGAAGGAAGACTTGCATGTTATATGCCTGATAAAGCAGCGTGTGAGCATAGCAGCTCTGCTTTGTTTACAGCTGTTACTGGGGAAACCTCTATTTCTCGCACTTTATGTCTATGCTTTAAAACATCTCCTGCTGGCAAAGGATGAATTTGCATTTTCATTAAGTCCGCCTGATCCACGCAGCAAACATATTTTGTTTGTTATCAAAAAATATCTACTCTAGAGGG
Organism: Carassius gibelio; assembly: GCF_023724105.1. Lineage (NCBI taxonomy): Eukaryota > Metazoa > Chordata > Actinopteri > Cypriniformes > Cyprinidae > Carassius > Carassius gibelio. The sequence goes on along the minus strand of NC_068398.1, from coordinate 18,587,220 downwards.
ACTTGGCTGTTGTTATTGATTCTATTTGGAAGTCTACCGGTTAGGTTAGGTCCACAAAAGCGCGCATGCGCAGTAACGTTTGTTTATGTTGTTGCCGTTGAAACCGTCTATATATATATATGTGTGTGTGTGTGTGTGTGTGTATAATGTATGTGTGTGTAAAATACATTTCTTTTAAATTTATAGCACAGTAATGAAGGCAGCAACATGTGGTAGATGGGACAGAACAAGAATCTATCATTGTGCTAATGTATTATAATACGAAAGGGAATGGCTCCTATACAGCGTGCAGCACGTAAACACAACCAGTGCGCAGAATGATGCACTTGAAGCAACACAGAGTCACAGCGTGTAGCATTACTCACAGAAATGTTCAAAACACCAAAGGAAGAGATATTGTTGTGTATTATATGTGTGCAATATTTTGAGCCTTTTCTTTTAACAGTTTTAAATATCAGTTATTGTGCGCTCTTGAAGAGAGTTTCATTGTTTTGACTATAGTAACTAGGGCTGGGATGATACGCTAATCTGCCAATTCAATACTATCCCGATACTTGTGTGCCGATTCAATATATATTTATAATTTTATATATATATATATATATATATATATATAATTTAGCATTGTGATTATAGTTATATAACTATTGCAATTCGTGACTTATCCAAATTGTCTGTAAAATGATGTTTGTTTCTGTAGATTTGAGGGAAAGATTAAAAACAAGGAGGTCTGGGAATGACTGAAGGGAACTGACAGCAGTGAGGGAAGGAAGTTATCACCAGAATGTAAGTTCTTTGAGAATGTGTGCTTTGTTTATTACAAGTTGAGTTTTCATTTAAATGTGGCAATGTACACAACTGGTCAAAAGTTTTAAATATATTTTAAAAGTTTAATTTATTTCTATAATGCACAGCTATATTTTCAGCATTAATTACTCCAGTCTTCAGTGTCACATGATCTTCAGAAATCATTCTAATATGATGATTTACTGCTCAATACATTTTTCTGATTATTATCAGTGTTGGAAACAGTTGTGCTGCCCAAACATTTTGTCTACACTACAGTTATATTTATTTATCATTTATTTTATTTATTTATTTTATTTGGGGGTGGTTGGCTAATAGCAAGAATGCATAAAATTGAAAACCAGTGGTAGAGAAGACTTTTGTAATTTTACAAAGGTTACCTTTTTTTCAATGTTTTGAACTTTGTGTTTTATAAAATAATAATGAAGAAAAAATTCAACTTTCCAGAAATGCTAAGTTTTCTTCCCCATCATTTCTAATATGGGGTGCGTTTCCCTAAAACCAACTTTGGTCACAAGTTCCTTCTTTACCAATAGAGTTCAGTGGAACTAACAACCGTAGTAAGCTAACTGCAGATGTGATTTACATCATGTATGTCATGAGCAGATGTACACTTTGATCTTAGCGGCAATAATGCGTTTGGGTGCATGTAAATGCACTGATTTGTGATAATCAGCAATGTTTCCCGATCAGCAAATCAGTATATGAAAAAGATCATGTGACACTGCAGACTGGAGTAAAGATACTGAAAAATTCAGCTTTGCCTCATAATTATTTCAATAAATATGTTTAAGTATATTCAAAAAAGAGTATGAAAACTGTTATTTCTTTCTTTCTGTTTTCTTTTTTTTTTTTTTTTTACAATTACTTTAAAACATTTTTTTTTATCAAATTAATCTAGCCTTGGTGAGTAGAAGAGACTTCTCTTGAAAACCATAAGGAAAAGATTCCAGATTTTTGACTGGTTGTGAACATACATGAGCAACATTAACAAGATGATCCTCCCTTTCAGCTCAGAGAAGGATGTTGACAGTGCAGGTCCAGGATGAAGAAGAGGAGGAAGAACACGTTTAACAATTTTCTCATAAGCTTGCCATGTGTTATAATAAAAACAATGAACATGGCTACAATAATATGCTAAATGTTATAAAAAGATTCCAGTTTGCAAGAAGTCTGAGTGTCTGACTCTACACTAGAGGAACTCTTTTCTGAAGAAGATCAGGTGCTGAGAAGAAGCCTTGTTTTACAGCACAACACTGCAAGCCTCCTGTCCTTCCCTCAGAAGAGCCTGTCTTCTGCTGCTGGGGTAAGAAACACCCTCTTCTCTATCAGCTGTCCAGCACCTAACTCTGCCTCCTCAGCACTGTCTGAAAGAATCTTCTCCACAGTCAGTAATCACAGATCACAGATTCTTCTGAGAAAGTCGATATGCTCATTTTCTTAAAAAAATTTGTTTTTTCGGGTGGGACAAATAATACAGGAGAGATGCTAGAAATCTCTATATTGTTCATTTTTCATATCTTTACGCTTTATGAATGTTTTTCTTCTGAGAAGCTCAAAAATTATGGTTCTTTGGTAATTGTTATATTGTTTAGTTTTATCCTCTGATAGTGAGCACAGAGCCCTGATCATGACATGCAAGAAAAAGAAAGAAATCATGTCCATGATTTACTAATTCGTTCCCTCTATGTACTAAACGTGCACGATTACTTTTACATTTCATTGATTTGCTAAATCGTATGCACAATTTACTAATTCGTTCTCTTGATGTATAAATAGTGTACACGTTTTAGCAAATCGAGGGAATGAAATAGAAAATCGTGCGCATGAATTAGCCTAAATGTTTTTCTGCATGTCGTGTAATTAAAGCACATCACCATCAGACATTTATACCAGGAGCCTCATATATGACGCTCACAGTTTTACTTTGTGCAGTATCTCTGTGCAGTATCTGCTGAATTGTTTCATATCTATTTATCATGTATTTTTTGTTGCACTAAATTATGTTGTATCAATAAGTTTACTGATAATTATTTTTAATTTTCACTAATAACGTCATTAACCATCTCCCCATCTTTAAGACAAAAATTTTCTATTGTTTATATTGTGTAATCTATGAATTGATGTGTTTAGTTTTCTGTGCTCATAACTTAGTAACATTTTGCATGTTTAAAGAACAGGTGCGATGTTCAAAATGTTTTGGCTTCGTATTTGTACAAAGTAGTGCTGAATAAATATTGATTTGTGAATGAATGCAGTGTGTTTTTGTCTATTTTATATTAGAATGTAATGTTTTTGTATTTGTTTGCATTGCATGTATGTAAATAATGTATTAACTATGAATCCCCTATAATTAGATTACAATTAGATTTCATAAGGTTTATTTTTGCACCAGAGATGGATTGAGTTTATTAGTTCTTTATGTATTTCAAGGTAATGGTGAGGTGAAAATATGAATTACCAATATGATCCTGTAATGTCACGTCCTCATAACGTGCCAGTTTGGTCGTCAGGACATACTCATCACGTTCCAGCGACGTTCCACTATAACGTCGCCATGACGGATATGGGAATCACAAAGTTACGTCACTGGAACGTTATGTGGTACGTCGCTGAGACCAATATGGTATTTTATAGGAACGTCCTCATAACGTGACAGTTTGGTCGTTGGGACGTACTCATCACGTTCCAGCGACGTTCCACTATAACGTCGCCACGACGGAAATGGGAATCACAAAGTTACGTCACTGGAACGTTATATGGTACGTCGCTGCGACCAATATGGTACTTTATAGTAACGTTCTCATAACGTGCCAGTTTGGTCGCTGGGACGTACTCCTCACGTTCCAGCGACGTTCCACTATAACGTCGCCACGACGGATATGGGAATCACAAAGTTACGTCGCTGGAACGTTATTTGGGATGTCGCTGCAACGAATATGGTCTGGTCCAGTTACGTCGTCACAACGTAACTGTGTTAGCTGGGTAGCTAGATGGAATATTGATTTGATAGGGGTCTCATAATTCATATAGACTGTTTCATCGGGCGCACGGTCGTGTATATCGGTCTGGCTGCGGTGCCTTCTACAAACGCAGTTAAAGGCAAGGTTATGAGTAGACTGAAGTTGGGCTCAGGTGGATGTGCTGCAGGATGTGTTTCCCATACATTTATTTTTTGAGACTCGCCACAATTTTAAAACTGATCTTTTTTTCAAAAAGTCTTCGTTGAGTAACGTTGCGTACCGCACGTTTAATAATAATAATAATTCCTTACATTTATGTTTAAATATCAAAACGAGACAGGTGTTTTTATATCGCTGTATTTCTGAAGGAAGACTTGCATGTTATATGCCTGATAGCAGCGTGTGAGCGTACCAGCTCTGCTTCCTTTACAGCTGTTACTGGGGAAACCTCAATTTCTGGCGCTTTATGTCTATGCTTTAAAACATCTCCTGTTGGCAAATAATGAATTTGCATTTTCATTAAGTCCGCCTGATCCACGCAGCAAACATTTTGTTTGTTATCAAAAAATATCTACTCTAGAGGGACTTTGCTGTTGTTATTGATTCTATTTGGAAGTCTACCGGAAGTTAAGTTATGTCCACAAAAGCGCTCACCCTGCTAACAACATTACGTAACTGTTACGTAACTGGAACGTAATCTGGTGACCAAAGTTTCGTCGTGGCTACGTCGTGGCAACCGGAAAAGTGAAAGGTGCGTATACGTCGCCACAACGTAACTTTGTGACGTTGCCAGTAAGTAACTGCGACGTCGTGGCAACGTCGCGGATCGGTGGTCGTGTGCTGGTAATCAGTTGGTCATTTTTTTATAATTATTCTATGGGCGGACATGCAGTACTTGAACCTAATTTATGTCCTCATATGCCCAAACTAATTTAAAGGCTGTTTAAGCAGCTGTGAATGATGAAAACATAATCGAAATGAATTCAGTTAATTTATTAACAAGCAAATATCAACAGTAATACACCCAGATTATTAATAAAAACAGGATATACAGCGAAATATGAATGAAAGTATTCAGCCCATACAGAAGCACATAGATTGAGATATATTAATAATAAATACATTTCCATATATTTAAATATCTATACCCTTCTGTAAGCATGCAGGGTCAAAACATTATGCACAAACATGCAAGTCTTAGTAAGCACTCAGGACATTGCATTTAAATATTATCATTAACAATGCACACATTCATCAACTAATCACAAGCTCCCACAATAATACCTCAGCTAATCACACCCTTAACCAAACCACTACAAATAATTCATTGAAAATAATATGCAATGGCTTATGAACAGATGTATTATAGCAAATCAAGTTTAATGAATCTCACACCTATCATACAGCATTATGGCCAGTTCACACTGCCACAAAAAAAAAAAAAATATATATATATATATATATACATATGTATATATATATATATATATATATATATATATATGTACAGTTTTGTTCAAAATAATAGCAGTACAATGTGACTAACCAGAATAATCAAGGTTTTTAGTATATTTTTTATTGCTACGTGGCAAACAAGTTACCAGTAGGTTCAGTAGATTGTCAGAAAACAAACAAGACCCAGCATTCATGATATGCACGCTCTTAAGGCTGTGCAATTGGGCAATTAGTTGAAAGGGGTGTGTTCAAAAAAATAGCAGTGTCTACCTTTGACTGTACAAACTCAAAACTATTTTGTACAAACATTTTTTTTTTCTGGGATTTAGCAATCCTGTGAATCACTAAACTAATATTTAGTTGTACGACCACAGTTTTTTACAACTGCTTGACATCTGTGTGGCATGGAGTCAACCAACTTGTGGCACCTCTCAGCTGTTATTCCACTCCATGATTCTTTAACAACATTCCACAATTCATTCACATTTCTTGGTTTTGCTTCAGAAACAGCATTTTTGATATCACCCCACAAGTTCTCAATTGGATTAAGGTCTGGAGATTGGGCTGGCCACTCCATAACATTAATTTTGTTGGTTTGGAACCAAGACTTTGCCCGTTTACTAGTGTGTTTTGGGTCATTGTCTTGTTGAAACAACCATTTCAAGGGCATGTCCTCTTCAGCATAGGGCAACATGACCTCTTCAAGTATTTTAACATATGCAAACTGATCCATGATCCCTGGTATGCGATAAATAGGCCCAACACCATAGTAGGAGAAACATGCCCATATCATGATGCTTGCACCTCCATGCTTCACTGTCTTCACTGTGTACTGTGGCTTGAATTCAGAGTTTGGGGGTCGTCTCACAAACTGCCTGTGGCCCTTGGACCCAAAAAGAACAATTTTACTCTCATCAGTCCACAAAATGTTCCTCCATTTCTCTTTAGGCCAGTTGATGTGTTCTTTGGCAAATTGTAACCTCTTCTGCACATGCCTTTTTTTTAACAGAGGGACTTTGCGGGGGATTCTTGAAAATAGATTAGCTTCACACAGACGTCTTCTAACTGTCACTGTACTTACAGGTAACTCCAGACTGTCTTTGATCATCCTGGAGGTGATCATTGGCTGAGCCTTTGCCATTCTGGTTATTCTTCTATCCATTTTGATGGTTGTCTTCCGTTTTCTTCCACGTCTCTCTGGTTTTGATCTCCATTTTAAGGCATTGGAGATCATTTTAGCTGAACAGCCAATCATTTTTTGCACCTCTTTATATGTTTTCCCCTCTCTAATCAACTTTTTAATCAAAGTACGCTGTTCTTCTGAACAATGTCTTGAACGACCGATTTCCTCAGCTTTCAAATGCATGTTCAACAAGTGTTGGCTTCATCCTTAAATAGGGGCCACCTGATTCACACCTGTTTCTTCACAAAATTGATGACCTCAGTGATTGAATGCCACACTGCTATTTTTTTGAACACACCCCTTTCAACTAATTCAACTAATTGCCCAATTGCACAGCCTTAAGAGCGTGCATATCATGAATGCTGGGTCTCATTTGTTTTCTGAGAATCTACTGAACCTACTGGTAACTTGTTTGCCACGTAGCAATAAAAAAATATACGAAAAACCTTGATTATTCTGGTTAGTCACATTGTACTGCTATTATTTTGAACAATACTGTATATGTATATATATGTTTAAGCAATTAACATAAAATTCTAAAATCTTAAGTAATTCTTACTATTCTTTCAATATTCAAGTTTTCGTGTCACTGAGTAATATCTGCATCCCCCGAAGTCTGAAGAGAACACAAAATCCTCGTGAGAGAGAGGTCTGGTGTGGAGGGTGGATCTGGAACTGACTTCTCTTGATTATCTGTCTTCACAAACTACCCTGAAATACAATTCAAACATTAACAATGATTGTTATAAATGTAATGTAAGGCTCTTACATTCATAATGCTCATTTTGGAAATATAGTTAATATCAGTAATATGCAGCATGCACGAAGTGGTCAGTAACAACACTTTGAGGTATGATATCTATATCAGTAAGGCTACATTTAAGAAAAAACAAAATGAATAAATTAAGTTGTGTTATGCATTCAAATAGTTAGAAATGCTAAAATACAGAATTTGTTAACAATAATAATAAAAAAATAATATGCTGGGGAAAAATGTAACATTTCATAGGGCCCTAAACATGGTTTTTTTTTAATTACTTTTAATAAATTGATGTGAAAATGTATGTACTATGAAAAAGGAGTAGAGGAAAATTAAATATTTATTTTATCATTGAGGATTTCTTTAAAAAAACAAAAATCTCGTCTCGCTCTCATGAACCAAGTCTCGCGTCTCGTCTCATCTTGTGGGATAAGTGTCTCGTCACAACCCTAGTAGCCAGAGCAGGAGATACATTAGATTTCTTTAGCATGTCTGACAGTCTAACATTAAGCTGAAGTATTTCGAATGAGTTAAACCTGTATCCTGTTTTCTGGGTAACATTGAGAATATCACTATATATTGTTGCAACACCTCTGCCACGACCAGTCTGACGAGGCTCATGCTTATAACGGTAGTTTGGTGGAGTTTAGACTAATACTAAATCAAAAATACCTGTCAAAATTAACACTGGAACAAACACAATCTTTATTGATTGGACGGCACAAGTACTTCTATTTGAGCGTGTAGAACAAAAGTCATCATAACAGTTATTTGAGAATTGGCTTACTAGTCATATGGAGCGAAGTGTCCTGGAGATGTTGTCCAACAGGAGATCTAAAAAGCCTAGGACGCTCCCAGAAAAGATTCCAATTATTAACAAAAAGCAGTTTCTGTTCTTTACACCATGACAATAACCATTCGTTTAAAGCAAAAAGTCTGCTGAACCTTTCATGTCCTCATCTATATGTGGGAAGTGGTCCTGCTCCTCAGCGTGTTGTCGTTAACCCCAGCATGAAGCACGTCTGCTCCGATGCTCCCCTCACACTTCAGGATCACGGGAATCTGTGCAGAAATATCAAGAACATGAGCACCAGGGAAACAGTGAGTGTGGACTTTACCTTCAGGTAACATAGCACGAACGTGCCGGACGATGGAGTCTCCGATGATCACAGCATTGTGTTCTGTCTCGCGAAGGAGCGAATCGGGTTCTGGTGGAGATCCTGAAGACCGGAGGTGGCGGATGGAGAGAGGTCGTCGCCCAGGGCCTGGTTCATTTCTTACACTGTGAAATAGGGTGAAGGACATCTGGGAATATCGCATCCTGGGTACACCGGGCCTTTGCAGAGAACCACACAGAGTAGAGGTGGTAGGAGGGTTAGCTGTATACTTAACCTGGACTTATGAGCATCAACTCCTGAATATTTCCAGCACAGCTCTCCACTCGCTCAGCTGAGCCTGCTTCTCCACAATATCATCGATCTGTTTCTTCAGGGCCTCCAGCTCCTTATTAGAAATAAACAAACTAGAGAATAGGGGAAATGCAGAAAAGAAAAATAGTAATATGGAAAACATACAAAACTATCTTAAGATACCAGAATTCACATGTTTAGATTTTACAGATGCATGATGATATATTGTAAAAAATAAATATGAAGTTATTTAATAAGCTTCCTCGGATCACCTGTGTTTTCTATCTCTGTCAGCAGCTCCCATTAGACATTTTCTTGGAACTTCCCCTCTGTTTTAGAGGGTTTTTAAGACATTCCTGAAATCACTGTACAATTTTTGTTTATCAATATTTGTTTACAATGAAAAATCAGAACAAGCTTGAAACAGTGGTTTGAAATAGTTTCAGCCCATTTTAGACCGCAAGTGAAGTCACGGATAGACTTTATAGGCTAAATTAATTAGCTTAACTTTACTTCATTTATCTATTGACAAATTACCATCAAAAACATTTACAAAGCAATCAAAACCGATCCTTTACGCATAAGATGTAATTAAAAGCCCAAACTTTCCTTAATAAGAGCTCAAATCTAATATGCTATAACGTTAATTATGTTTCTATGCTAGCGTAATACTTGATAGCAGACATTTCAGGAAAAATACCATAATCACAGAGGTATAAATATTAACAAAAAGTACTTAAAGTAGACTGTGGATAATATTAACGTGTTACTTAACAAATCTGTCGCAGTTGTTGGCATTTTCTTTGGTATAACTGACGAGAAACAGAGAAAATGTCAGACGAGTCCTCTACTCTCCAGCAGCTGATGTGTACGCGGTTGCCATGGTAACTCAACGGCTAATAAAAAATAATGAAATAATAAAAAAAGGTTTTAGCGACGTTTGCTTTTACTTTGTTTTATACATTTTATCAACCTACTTATTTATTATAAATTGTAAGACTCACCTCAGAAAAGCCAATTCTCCTTTCAGGCACAGTTGAAGTGAAAAGTGCCTCAAACAAACGCGCTGTCTTTCTGATACAACACTGCTGCAAATGAGATGGTGTAGCCAGTCTGTGTCATTATTTCACGTTATAACTCCTTACGAGATTTCACAACTCTTTTCTTGTCAATACTGTGCGCGCGGTGCGTCAGTTGTGGAAGCGCGCGCCTGTATGTCACGTCACTATATATTAAAAGCACATATTAAAAGAAACATATTTTATCTTTAAGGAATGTTTAATATTGTGTCTGAAGTTTAATCACACCTTTTAAATAGCTCTATACTCAGAGAGCATATAAAAGAACGTACAAAAATATGGTAATGATATTATGTGCATACGACGTTGTAGTTACGTTGCCAGTAAGTCATGAAGTTACCAATATATTACCAATATAGGACCTATCTGGGACGTTCTTGGTTATCTGGTCACGTTGGAAGGACGTACTGACGAAGTTGTGAGTTGGTAATGTGATGGTAATAAAATTACGGGCATGCGACGTCGTAGTTACGTTGTCAATTGGTAAGTCATGGAATTACCAAAAATTACCAGTACGTTACGTAACTGTTACGTCGTGTGTTAGCAGGGCATGCGCAGTAACGTTTGTTTATGTTGTTGCCGTTGAAATCGTCTATATCTCTCCGTTCGAAAAGACGTGATTGTCAAAATACTAAATTAGAATGAGTGAGGAATGATAGGGAGCGACATGGCGCGTGTTCCAATGAACAACAACTCCCATGAGCCTTACGCTCTTTCACGACGTCATCAAAGTACGTCTTATGTTATTATTTTGATTGAGTGACCCCTAGTGGCCAAAAATTACATACTACACGTTTAAGGGAGGACGCTGATATGAATGAGTGTTTTAGATCGTATGAAATCACGGATCTGGAGAAACTTAAAAAAGTGTGACTAGGGGATTTTGTGTCTTTCCCTTAAAATTTCAAAGCACATCATTGTATTCTCTGTATAAAGGTCTGCTATTTTCTGAATGCCTTTCTGCCACCACAACTTAAAACCTGTGTCTGATTTGCCTACAGCAAAAATTGCATGTAGGCAAGATGTCATTACCAGCTCAACTTGTGATTCATGCCATACTGAAATAGTGATTTAAGCAAATCGGTTAGTTCTATTGAGTCTACTTACAGAGTCAGAGTATAAATATGTATCAAGGCCACTGATAGATCAGTGATCAAGACTCAATTTTCCTGTGCCTTTTATTTCAATCTGAACCCGTGTAGTATGAGATGGACTGGCAAACCAGAAACATGCGGCTCTCAGCTGGGCTGCCTTAAGATACTATAAAGGATTAGGGAGTTGTAGCCCCCCTCTTTCGAATGGAAGGTAGCCTACATAAGTGATAAGCGAAGCCTTGAGCGTTTCTTGTTTCAGATGATTTTAACAAATGTCTTCTTTATATTTGAAAAAAAGGAAGGAGGAGGAGTTAGGGGGATTGATTGAAACAGATATAGAAATGTAGGGAAGATTCATTTAATGATGTTCACCCTTCTGATAGTGTTGAGAGGGATATACACCCATCTATTTAAACTTTAATTTACTTGAGCTCTCAGGGGCGTGTAGTTGGAAGAAATCAGATCCTCCACCCGTGGAGTAACTTTTATTCCGAAATAACTAAATCCATCTATATAAAATGTCTAAAATTGTAGAAAAAGTTGTGTCTGCTCAATTGTACTCCTTGCTGCTGCTGCTGCTGCTGCAAAAAAAAAAAAAAAAGATCTGTATGAAGATTTTCAGTCAGGTTTCAGGCCCCACCATAGCACAGAAAATGCACTTGTTAAAATTACATATGACCTGCTTCTTGCGTCAGATCAAGGCTGCATCTCATTGCTAGTTTTAAAGATCTTACTGCTGTGTTCAACACCATAGATCATATCATACTCCTAGATCGATTACAAAAATAAACAGGTATTCAAGGGCAGGCTCTAAGATGATTTAGATCCTACCTGTCTGATCGCTACCATTTTGTTTATTTAAATGGTGAGTCATCTCATTTATCACCAGTAAAATATGGAGTGCCACAAGGATCCGTCCTAGGTCCCCTTCTATTTTCAGTATACATGTTGCCCCTTGGTAATATTATTAGAAAATATGGGATTAGTTTCCACTCTTATGCTGATGATACTCAGCTATATATCTCAACGAGACCAGATGAAACTTCTAAATTATCTGAGCTAATAGAGTATGTTAAAATGTAAAATATTGTATGACCAATACTTTTCTCTTATTAAATTCAGATAAGAAAGAGATATTACTTATTGGACCAAAAAACAGTACATAGAATCTTGTAGACTACAGTTTGCAACTAGACGGATGTACTGTTACTTCCTCTACAGTCAAAAATCTGGGTGTTATATTAAACAGCAACTTGTCTTTTGAAAACCATATTTCCCATGTTACAAAAGCTGCATTCTTCCATCTTAGAAACATCGACAAGCTAAGAAATATTTCTGATGCAGAAAAGCTAGTTCATGCATTCATGACCTCTATGCAGCTGTTGCAGAGTACTTATCATGTCAAGAAAATATGATTACCCCAATTGTACAGTCTCTGCACTGGCTACCTATTCTGTAAGTTCTGTATCAGTTACAAATTATTATTACTAACCTATAAGGACCTAAATGGTTTAGCTCCTGCGTACCTAACGAGCCTTATACTGCGCTGCAATCCAACATACTCCCTAAGGTCACAAAACTTGGATAGCAAAGTACTCTAAAGGAGGTAAAGCTTTTTCTAATTTGGCTCGCAAACTGTGGAATAGCCTTCCTGAAAATGTTCGGGGCTTAGACACACTCTCTCTGTTTAAATCTAGATTAAAAACACATCTCTTTCACCAAGCATTCAAATAACGCATCAAATAATTTATGACTGGAGTTGTATGTGATCAAATGTGCATTATTGTTCTTTAGCTACACTGGGGCACCAGGACCCACACAGATCACAGGGTGAGCCTCTGCTGGCCTCAATAACACCAGCAGCAACCTACACAGTAAAAAAAAAAATGCTTTCTCAATCAAATTTTCAGCTTGTTTTTGTTGGAGATTTTCGAGTTTTGTCAACTTTTTGTTACATAATCTGAAAACAATAAATTGAGAAAAACGTAAAATCCGCTTTTTTAAAGTTTTCCCAAGAGGTCCTCCAGGTACTGACCAGGTTCAACCCTTCTTAACTTCAGTGGGTGACCAGAACTTCAGGGCCACCTTATTTCTGAGGCTGTCCAGTTACCCACATTTGCGGTCTCAACCACTTGAGAGCATGTGCACACAACAGGAAGTGTGCAAGACTGTCCCAGGCCTTTTAAACACGAGAACAGTGCATTTAATATATATATATATATATATATATATATATATATATATATATATATATATATATTAGGGGTGTAACGGTTCACAAAATTCACGGTTCGGTTCGATACGATACACTGATGTCACGGTTCGGTTCGGTTCGGTTCGATACGTTTTAGATACAGCAAAATGTAAAAACATCTCAACTTTTCAGAATGCCGCAAGCGCACCACGGGTCATGTGACAAGAACCAACCAATCAGCTTCATCCTTTCCCGTAACAACGTTGAGAGCTCAGCCAAGATGAAGGATCAGCTGATCATAGTTGTATATGGATTGCAATTTTGAAATAAATTTAGTAGCAGAGCTACTGCAAGCGATTTTTAGAGCTGCAAATCCATTTATCCTTCGCTGAAATTTCCGCGTCTCATGGAGAGAGCACGTCATTGTTGCTTAGCAAAGACAGACGCCTCATGAGCGCTTCTGCCCGAGCGCTTTGGAAAGGAGGAGAAAGACGCGCTTAGCGTTTTCCATGCGTTTTTAGGCACGATATGTGAACGGCCCCTAAGGCGCTCGCTCACTCAGCACGCGCTGAAGGCTCGTTGCAAAATGTCGAATGCATTTAACAGACCAGAAATATAAGATCCTAAAATAACCAACAGGTCTGGTGTTTGGGTTGGATTCCCTGTAAGCTATAGTGTCTAAATGCTGCAGGGATAGTTTGCTGCGTGCATGTTTCTCCTTTTTTTCGTCTTTTCCCAGATAGTACTGACGCATATATCCCAGATATTCCCGCTGGTGTTTTTTTTTTTTTTTTTTTTTTTGTATTCCCGCTGGTGTACCCTGTCATGTTGCAGATGCGACATACCGTTGTTTTTTTATCCACCACTCTCTTGCCATCACCATTATAGCTTAAAGGGAATCCAAAGTGCACCCAAACACCAGACCTGTTGGTTATTGGAGGATCTTCTCATTTCTAGTCTGTTAAACGCATTGGCTATTTTGCAACGAGCCTTCAGCGCGTACTGAGTGAGCGAGCGCCTGCTGAGTAGCCTAACATAAACATATAAGTTGGTGTTTTTTTCTTCTTCGGGAGTGTCAGGGGCGTTGCCTGTTACAGTTGTTTGGGTTATTGGGCTACCTTGTTGAACGCATATCATTATATTTCTCTCTCTCTTTTTTTTTTTTTTTTTCAAATATAATTAATTACTCCAACGAACCGTTCGGTATACATAATGCGTACCGCGTACCGAACCGAAAGCGTCGTACCGAACGGTTCAATACGAATACGCGTATCGTTACACCCCTAATATATATATATATATATATATATATATATATATATATATATATATATATATATATATATATATATATATATATATCCACATATTTGAATACCTTTCTGGAGTACATGTATTTTGTACAACATTTACAACTGTTTTTTTATCACTTAATTAGAAGAACCACATTAAATTGTCATTAAATTGTGTATCTGTTCTTGGGACTAGTGAACAGATATTTAGAAGTGTATTTTAAAATACAAAGTACTGAAAATCAAAATAGAACTCTGATTTCACACAAGTGTGTCCCATCGGGTAATGGAAAGATCTACACACACTTGTGATCTTCATGCCCACCTAGGCCAAACACAAGAAGACAAGAGCAAGTGTGGGAATTTGGACAAACCCTCAGTGTTTGTTTTACTCCTATCCTGCACCTGCCTAACCTGATTTTACCAAGTGAGACATGTTCCTGGGACAACATCGTTGTTGACCCTGGAACAACATTGTGATTAACCAATCAGATTTGAAGAACCAGTTTATAGATTTTGTGAAGTTTATGCTTAAAATCAGTGTTTGGTGCTTGTACATCAGTGTCATTCATCTATCATTTCCTCTGATTTTAGGGATTACTCATGGTTAAGGTTAGGTTTAGGTGTAGGGATATGGTTAAGAATATATTTTTGGAGTAAAATGTTGTTCCAGGGTCAACAAAATATGTTGACCTAGGAACACATCGGACTTGGCAAAATCAGGAACACTGGCCTCAATAACACCAGCAGCAACCTACACAGTAAAAAAAAAAAAGCTTTCTCAATCAAATTTTCAGCTTGTTTTTGTTGGAGATTTTCGAGTTTTGTCAACTTTTTGTTACATAATCTGAAAACAATAAATTGAGAAAAACGTAAAATCCGCTTTTTTAAAGTTTTCCCAAGAGGTCCTCCAGGTACTGACCAGGTTCAACCCTTCTTAACTTCAGTGGGTGACCAGAACTTCAGGGCCACCTTATTTCTGAGGCTGTCCAGTTACCCACATTTGCGGTCTCAACCACTTGAGAGCATGTGCACACAACAGGAAGTGTGCAAGACTGTCCCAGGCCTTTTAAACACAAGAGAACAGTGCATTTAATATATATATATATATATATATATATATATATATATATATATATATATATATATATATATATATCCACATATTTGAATACCTTTCTGGAGTACATGTATTTTGTACAACATTTACAACTGTTTTTTTATCACTTAATTAGAAGAACCACATTAAATTGTCATTAAATTGTGTATCTGTTCTTGGGACTAGTGAACAGATATTTAGAAGTGTATTTTAAAATACAAAGTACTGAAAATCAAAATAGAACTCTGATTTCACACAAGTGTGTCCCATCGGGTAATGGAAAGATCTACACACACTTGTGATCTTCATGCCCACCTAGGCCAAACACAAGAAGACAAGAGCAAGTGTGGGAATTTGGACAAACCCTCAGTGTTTGTTTTACTCCTATCCTGCACCTGCCTAACCTGATTTTACCAAGTGAGACATGTTCCTGGGACAACATCGTTGTTGACCCTGGAACAACATTGTGATTAACCAATCAGATTTGAAGAACCAGTTTATAGATTTTGTGAAGTTTATGCTTAAAATCAGCGTTTGGTGCTTGTACATCAGTGTCATTCATCTATCATTTCCTCTGATTTTAGGGATTACTCATGGTTAAGGTTAGGTTTAGGTGTAGGGATATGGTTAAGAATATATTTTTGGAGTAAAATGTTGTTCCAGGGTCAACAAAATATGTTGACCTAGGAACACATCGGACTTGGCAAAATCAGGAAGTGCCCTGCACCTGGTTAACAGTCAATCCACACTAAAACACACAGTGCAGGCTTCAGCACTTCATCTTTTCAAGTGTAACTCATTCGCACCAATATGTACTAAGAAAATGAATGGCATTCTTGTTCTGCAACAGGAGAGGACAGAACATGTAAGTTCATTGCTTATCTATGCAAAAGTCAATTTTCTATTTTACATACATGTTCTGATTATTTGTGCAAAATAAGTGATGCGTGTTTACAGAATGTGTGATTATAAATATATAGGTTGCATTATGTTGTTGTAAGTTTATTACGTTTTTAATCTGTGGTAGTATTTTGTGACTGTTTCAACTGGAATAATCTGGTGTGCTTATATTAAAGTTAGTTTATAGAGGACAGACTGACAACGTTTGGCATGGTAGTTTTTGATTCATGTTTGTCTGATTTGTGTTTTCATATTTGTTAATTTTACATATTTATTCTATCATTTATTTCACCTAAAGATAGGAATACTCTGATTTAATCAAACACATTAATACAACTGTCAGTTTAACAATATGAAAACCTGTAAACCGAGTTTTTGACTCATCTTTTGGTAGGGTAAATTAACCACATCATGAATTACTAAAACAGACATACAGTATAATGAGGTTGTAGACATTTTTTGAGATCATTATACAGCTGGCTGTATTTTTATACAACACCACAAGCTCTTGTCTTACAGTGTCTCTTGCACAGTAGTAAACAGCAGTGTCTTCAGTTTTCAGACTGCTCATCTGAAGGTACAGCTGATTCTTGTTGTCATCTCTTGAGATGGTAAATCGTCCCTTAACCTTGTCAGAGTAATAGATATAGCTATTGCCATCAGATAATGTTGCTACCCACTCTGGTCCTTTCCCAGAAGCCTGTCTGATCCAAGCCATCCAGGAGCCACCAAAGTTAAAACCAGAAGCAGTACAGGTCAGTTTATGAGACTCTCCTGGTTTAATGACTACAGCTTCAGATTCCACCAGTGTCTGGCTCCTGCAATCTGAAAATTGAGAAAACAGCAGAATTTAGAATCATTATCGTATATTAGCGTGCAAATTATAGTCTGCATTGGCAAATTGCACAGTTTTTTTTTTTTTTTGCAGTACCATGTAATGAAGAGATCATTAGCACAACAAAGAAAATCGTCCTCTGCTTCATCATTAACCTGTTGTCACAAGAAGTTGTGAAAGAATTGCTGCAGACCAGGAAGAGTGGAGGTATATGTGTGTTTCTGAACAGATTGTGATGAGAAACACTTTGCATACTTGGGATGCCATCTAGTGGCTGAAATATAAAGAGAGAGGTGAACCACCTGAACTCTCTAAATCTCAGAGCTCTCATTGACTCTAGAAGCCCGGTCAGTGCTGAAGTTGCCAGTCTAAAACTGAACACTGTTGTTACTGTAAGCTACTATAGTCAGGTTGATAAATTCATAGATTTTTTTTATTTTTTATTTCTGGAATAAAACCAACCTATTTAGATGTTAGCACACTTTAATCTGCCTGGCAAAACTTTTTATTGTGTACTTTTTTTTCTGCTTTTTTCACACTCTGTTTATGTTTATCAGTGTTCAAGAGACCATACATTTCTACAGTAGTTTGATTATTTGTTATATTACGAAAATATAATGCTCCATATTTCTGCTTAGCCCTCTCCTCCATTAAATCATCAGTAAGTGCATTGTATTCTGATAGTCTTTATTTAAATTACAGGAGTCAACATTTGAAGTGGATCAAAAAAGTTAATCAAAGTACAAGAACAGGTAATGTTCAAAATTCATGTATAACTTTGATGAAAGGTTCTGATCCACTTCAAATGTTGATTACCATAGTTGTCATGTTTTTAAAACATGTTAAAACATAATTTAGCTAATAGTAATATTTAATTTGTATGGGAAAGTGGCCAGTAAAGCTGACAGAGAATCAATAAAGAGAGCAACTCTTTAATTCCCCAGATGTATGAATGTTCAAGTCACGTCTGACTGACTTCACAAACACCAGGCATGCAGGTTTTTGATGAACACTGCAGTCTTTTGCTTAACTGTGACTGTCGTGCGCAATAGTAAACTGCTGTGTCTTCAGTTTTCAGGCTTTTTATCTCCAAGTACACCATGTTTTTGCTGGTGTCTTTTGTGATGGAGAACTGTCCCTGTAGAGACTGAGCAAAAATAGTGCCAGTGCCACACGCCCAATCCACTCCAGACCTTTCCCTGGTTTCTGACGGATCCAGTGCAAATAGCTAAGGGAGAGTCCAGAAACCACACAAGACAGTGTGACTGATTCCCCGGGTTTCTTTACCTCAGAGCCAGAGGAGGTCAGTGACTGACCGTGTGCATCTGGAACAGAGACAGAATGTTTGTGTAATTACAATTCTGGGTGAAATGTTCACATTCAAAACCTTTTTATAATATCATTTTAATGGTAAAAATATTTCAACTTACATGAAACAAGTACGAGCAGAAAAAAATAAATCAGATTCATCTTCAAAGCAATAAAATTCCATGCAAAAATTATGCTACTGGTGTTTGATGAAGCTTTTAAAAATCCATGTGTAATCCAGGGAGAACTGACTGTACTATATATTTTAGATATGATTTGAATAAGGGAGGGTCTTTAAAATTAATCTGCTGCCTGCCCTCACATACATATATTTCATGTAAATGAATACATTATTTCCAACATACTGTAACTGTTGTTTTTACGATACTATTTTATTGGTGCTGAAGACATTTTAAGCTATATATTCTGTACCACATGCATCATGCATTATTCATGGATGAGCTCAACTGTAAACACTGAAAAAACAAAAAAATCATATCTGAAGACTATTTAATATTTCTGTTCAATAAAACCATTCAAGTCTAAATTACATAATCAGTCCAATAAAACATACAAAATCAGGCCGAATCTATACAGTGTATATAGGCCCATAGGCAAAATTATACCCTTTTGAGCATGATGTCCACTAGAGGTCGACCGATATATCGCTCGGCCGATATATCGGGCCGATATTTGTCATTTTTTAATATATCGGCATCGGCGATATCCGTGTTTAGTAGCGCCGATTTAAAGTCAGGCACGTCGGCGGACAGCCCCGTGTTATTGGCGCGGTGGAAAGTGCTGCTGCAGCCACTGCATGTGAAGCTTTTGGAAGATTCAACAACAGACCTGCGAGATAAAGGTAGTCAGAGAATTTCACTTTGTAAATGGGGTGGAGAAGTTGTCAGCTCTTACAAACACTGCAGCGTGATTGAGGGCTCCGTTACTCCGCCCCGCTCACAGACAGCACCGCGCTCTGAGAGACAGACGTCCTGGAGCTGCCCAGAACGGTGAATCACATTTGTTCGGAAGCATGGTTTGATGCAGACAATAACCAGTTTTCCATCCAACTCATTTGTATTTAGGGATGTCAATATTTGATAATTTCCATGATCGATCGTCGTTTAAATTAACGGTCAAGCAATAACCTTAATGCTGCAAAATGCGTCTGCAGCGGTATTATTATTATGTGCAAAAGCCACTTGGAAAAAAAGCTTTCTCACCTGAATTAAAGGGGTTTTAGTATTAATAAAATGCTAGTAGCAGGACTGTAAAATGAATAAATGTGATTATGATCGTTTGATAAAATGAAGAGAGCGCGCCATACGTTTGAGATCATTTTACTTTGCTGAATGTTTTCTGTCAAGGAGACCGCTGAATGCGCCTCTTTAAATGGTTTCGTGGTGCTCGTTGTTGTATTTTGAAACGCAACTGCAATGTTTTCAAATGACACTATAGTAGTGGTGCAACGGATCATCATTGATCCGTGATCCGTTCAGATCAATATCTTCAGTTCGGCATACGCGTGACCCGCGGATTGATTTATGAAAAAAAAAAAAAAAAAAAAAAAGTTGCGCATGTTCAGTCCACACTCAGTGATAATGCCGAGCGGAGGAGCTTGAACGCCCCGCGCATTTTGGGTTCCCTGTCAGATATAATGATGAAGGAAAGAGGTTAGAGTGAAAAGATTGTGCCAGATCTTTATGAACAGGAGAAGAAAAAAGTTGTGGATGAACTATCCCGAGCATCCTCTGTTGCGCTGACGACAGACGGGTGGACGTCCAGGGGGACGGAGAGCTCTGTGATGATAACTGCTCACTTAATCACAGCAGACTGGGAGATGAGAAGTCCTTATTATTATGTTAAAAAGAAGATATTATGCCATGTGCACTAAGTCCATACGAGGACGAGCGAGCGCGGGTTTGACTAGATGTATTTGGAGGTTATTGCTCACGTCTCGTTCTGCACATATCCAAATGTTTCCATATTCGCAATGTATCTGAATGTTAAACTATAATATTTTTTTTAATGTAAACTAGACGGAAAAATCATCCTCTTCACATGAGCAAAAACGTCCTTTGCATAACAGCAGAGAGGACCGGTATAGGGTGTATTTAAACTGACCAGTGTAACTTTTTAAATGTTTGGTTGACTCTACTTTATTTTAATAATGAACAGACTGCGATGTAAGTTCGAAATTAGAATGCACTTTAGGTGTTCTGTGTCATTTATACCAAACACAAATGTTGCTGGTTGCTAGTGTCTTTGCAGCACTACTGTTATTTATTTTTTATATATTTATTTTTTTATATTTTTCAGTTTAATTGATTTTTATTTCTAAAATTTTATTTATTTAAATGTATATTTAAGTTTACATTTATGTTCCAACAAACTTGAAAAATTCTACTTGATAAATGTAAATGCTCTAAAACTTTTATGTAAATGATTGACATATATATATATTACCTGTTTTATATATTTAATACTTGGTCAGTTTATTAATTTTAGTGCACTAAATTAAGATGAATGAAGAGATGGTTCAAGTCAGTGCTCAATAAATTATGATAGGTTTAGAAAAAATGTGTTGTGCATCCACTTATTATTAGTGTGACATTTTAGCATGCAAATCAAGGGGAAAACTCCAAGATATCGGCCCTAAAAATCGGCAGCACATATCGGCCATCGGCTGACCCTGACCCCTAAACATCGGCATCGGCATCGGCTATAGAAAAACCCATATCGGTCGATCTCTAATGTCCACTGTAGTGGACAGATATAGTTTTTGCCACAGAAAAAAAAGTGTACAAGAAAAATATTTTTAAAAACTGAATCATGGACAGTGATTTTAAACTTGAAAAGCAGATCAATTCTGTGGTTAAAGTCATTTTTATTTCAGTTAAGGCCCTTGTCTAAATTGAAACATTTTTTGTCATTTAAAGACTTTGAAAGAGTCATACATGTTTTTATCTCCTCTCGATTGGATTATTGTAATGCCATCTATGCTGGTGTCAGCCAGGCATCTCTTTCACGCCTGCAGTTGGTGCAGAATGCTGCAGCTAGACTACTAAACTACTTAAACTTTTCTCCCATATTGGCTTCCCTTCATTGGCTTCCAGTATGGTTTAGGATTGATTTTAAAATGTTAGTGTTTGCCTACAAATCCCTAAATGGTCTAGCCCCGACCTACCTTTCTGACCTTATAGAACAACATGTTCCATATATGTCTCTTAGGTTGGCAGATTGTATGCTCTTGGCTGTTCCTAGTGTAAGGTTGAAACATAAGGGAGATCGGGCTTTCTCAGTTGCGGGCCCTAAACTGTGGAATAATTTACCATCGTCTGTAAGGCTGACCCCAACACTATCTGCTTTTAAATCTAGTCTTAAAACACATTTATTTTCCTTGGCTTTTAGTTCAGTTTGAGAGCTGTGTGATTTGTCTTTTGATGTAATTTTATTTTTGTTGTTGTTGATTTATGATGCGGGATGTACAGAACTTCTGTTGTTTTAAATGTGCTCTAGAAATAAACTTGACTTGAATTAATCTATTTCTGACATCCTATTTAACTGAAAAATATTTTTGCACCTGTAAAAGTACTTAACACTTATCCTCAATGTACATGGTGCATCCCCTTTTCCCAACGCCATTTTGAATATATTATGCTATATCTCAAAACAAAAAAAAATATAAAAAGAAAACATTTAAATGGAATTGTAGGCAACACTTTCGGGGGTCTCAAGTTGGTGTTTGGGAAATGATGCTACATCTTAAATGGTTCAAAATGGCTTCCAAATATCTGTCCACTGTAGTGACCATGATGAATCAGAAGGATAAATTGCCATTTTTTCATGTCCCAATATAAAATTAAACAACTGACATTAATACTTGCGACACTGTGGATATTTAAAAACACAAATGAACAACTTCATTGAAAAATGTTATTTAAAACATGAAATAAGGGTGTCAGTCTGAACACTGCATAAATGCATCGATGACAGTTTCCCTTTGTGAACAAAAATAACAATTTTGATCAACATCCGGGTTAAATAAAGAAACAAAAGCACTCACTGCAATAGCACCATGTAAAAACCTCCATTGCAAATCTCCAATTCTCTTAGATAATGGTGACTTAAACCATAATCTCCACCCAGGTTTTTCACAATCTTTTAAATGAAGCATCTCACGTTATCCAAGGCCTTCCTGTTAAAAATGAGACAGAGAGAGAGAGAGAGAGAGAGAGAGAGAGAGAATTTTAAACACCATTTTATTACACTTAATTTAAAAACATGGTTACACAAAAGAGCATATATTCTCTACTGTTACGACTAACTCAGAGCCATAACAAGCGATAGGAGATCATGCCACAAACAGATGGTACAAAACATAAATTTATTGTGGATCCAACACAGTTTAAACAACAATCAATATCAGTAGTGTAAGGCAAATGCATGGATGTATGACGAGAATGAGTGCAAGTGTAGAGAGAGAGAGAGCAAAATCTTTTCAGGGACAGAGTAGTAATATCAAATGTTATAACAGTATGACTACTCAGTTTGTGTGATAATGTGTCAGAAAGTGATCCTGAAGCTGGTCGTTAATTGTGTGTTTGTAAGTGTGTTGATGAGCTGCCGATCTGTTTTTGTCAGTTTCTTTAACCGAACTGATCCACTGTGGCTGTCTTTGCACAGTAATACACAGCTGTGTCTTCTGTCTGCAGGCTGCTGATGTCTAAATACAGCTCATTTTGGCTCGTGTCTCTGGAAATAGTGAAGCGACTCTTGAAGGAATTCCCAGAGTGTATTGACCCACCACCCCATATGATCCCGATCCACTCCAAGGCTTTTCCAGGAGACTGCCTGATCCAAGCTGTGCCCCAGTCTGTGAGGGCATATCCAGAGATCTGACAGGATAACCTCACCGACTGACCAGGAGCTTTAGTCTGTGCAGGAGACGAGGTCAGTGAGATGCCAGAAACATCTGTGAGAAAAAAACGACATTTGTAAAAATACAAACAGCAACAAAAAGATTCACAATGATGTGACTGAATGAATCTACTCACATGGCAAAAAGGCAAATAAAATGAGTAGAGTTTGACTCATGATTGATTTCTGAATCAGACAGTAAACCCACACAGCTTGATCCGAGTGTTAGTGGACTGCTCCTCTGCTGAAGGAAACCGACACTCTTATTCTCTCATGGTGAACATTTGCATATCATTATCTGGGTTAAATAAGGATACGATTTTGAAGCTTGAATTTCAGGGAGCTAAAATGCTTTCATACAGGGTTTTCATCTTTGGTTTGCATAGGCCATTTTCAGAAATTCACAGAGACATCTGAGTGCTAACATATTCAGGCTATAATTGCATTACATTACTTAAGTCTTTTACATGTCATGTTTGCAATTGCTTTACTTTATGGCTTAAATGACTTAACTGGGCAACATCCACCAATAAAGGATCATTAACCAACATTAAAGACCATTAATCAATCCTGATGTCATTCTAATCTTGTATGACTTTTTATTCTGAGGAACAAAAATATATATTTTTAATAGTATATTCCTATGTGTTTCTCTGAAGAAAGAAAGTCATTTGATTTGATATGAGGTGAAAAGTTTAACTCAGGATAGTTCAGTTTAACTATCCTGTTAAGTGTCATATTTCAAGTATCAATACATGAGTGATTCAATTATGAATTAGATTTTTTTTTCTTTTGCAGACATGTGATATGTTAATATGTAATATATCATATTATGTAATGTAATATGATGTTGACTCTAGTAGTTTTGTGTACAGAGCTTGTGCTGTTTTCTCATGTTGTGGTCTTCTGGCACAGTAATACACAGCTGTGCCTTCAGTCTGTAGATTTTGTCCTTTAAGAGTCACTGTGTTGCTGGAGTCACTTTTGGAGATGCTGAACTAAATATGTCAGGAACATGATTTGTGTTGATTTCTCTCTGCTCTACTGGGAGATAAACAATAGAAACAGCTCTATTTAAAACACCCTGAGAGGAGGAAACACTGTTTTGCATAGAGTAAAATTATCAAGTATAAAATGCCCATCAGTCACTCAAAATACTGACCTATTTATTTGACAACCTTTTTTTTTTTTTTTTTTTTTTTTTTTTTTTTTTTTACTGTCCAGCAAGAAATAAAACAAATACATTAAAAACAAATATATAAACATGTTTGGTATCTAAACACACACAGTTATTATTACAAAACACATTTCAGTGTTTCAAAACCATCTTTAGTGCAGATTTTCATGGATTTCAGTAATGTAATATTTAGTGTCTCTTGTTCTTATGTTAACACTCTTGTAGTTTTTCTATTTTTTTCTTTTCTTTTACTTTACATTTACATTTACAATACTCCCTATAAAGAGCATACTTGGTCATAAATGTTTATTTTATTTGTTTATTGATAGTTTGTTACAATTGTTTTAATGTAATATGTAAGTTATATGTAAGTTAAGTTATTTGTGATCTGTGAGTTAAAATTGAATTTGTGAAGTTGACCTTCAGTGGGTTGTTTAGTAAATACAGGCACATAAAAATATCTTATTTTGTACAGTTCTGTAGTTGTATTCATCACTGTGTCTCTCTTGCACAATAATATTCAGCAGTGTCTTCATCCTTTATATTATTAATTTGCAGATATATCCGTTTCTTGCTGTTGTCTCTGGAGATGATGAAGCGTCCCTGAACAGACTGAGAGTAGTGTATATAACTACTACCATCACTATAGATGTTTGCCAGCCACTCCAGACCTCCTCCTGCAGTCTGTCTGATCCAAGCTAAGCTCGGGTCACTACTAAATCCAGAGAATGTACAGATGAGTCTGTGAGATCCTCCAGGTTTAATGACCACTGACTCAGACTCAGTCAGTGTTTGACACCAACAGACTGAAAAACAAACAGTTCAACATTAACATTTACAACAGTGCACATGAATAAGTCTGATTATCAACAGGTTTTCAATATAATCTTACATTCTGTGAGGGCAAAAATGAAGATAAAACCCAGTTTCTGCTAAATATTAATCGTCATGTTATGAAAAGAGCAAGTTGAAGCATCAAAGTTTTGTGTCTGGAGATGAATAGCTTGGAGACTTTTGAAGAAGACAAATAGAAGTAGGTTTGCATAGGGTGCCCTCTAAAGGTACATTTACATTTCTGTGCCCTTATTAACCTTTATTACCATGTCTGCCTTTAAATGTATTTTGTTACTTATTATTTACTAGGCTATGATAGATGATGTAGTGGAAAGAAATACATCTTATGCACTTTATGCATATGGTATGCATCTTATGCACTTTATTTCTATTTCATTTATGGTATTAATTTAGTAGTTGTTGATTACTCTAGTCTATCTTATGTTAATAAAATCTATTTTATTACACTTGTGTCTTCCTTGTGTTCCTGATTCACACACAAAGTAAACAGAGTTCCTTTATTCACAGTTGGAGTAACATTTTTTGGGATGAACCGTGATGAGATGGTTGAGTATTTCTACATGCTTTAATATATTGAAGAATGAAAGATGGGCAGGTTTTTCAAATTACCATCTGAACTGTTTTTGATAACGTGCGGCATGAACAGTGTTTGGTTTTTCCAAAGCACATTAAGTTTATGTACTGCACAGAAGCCTCTTGTGTTATTGTGTTTCTCGAGCACAATAATAGACGGCATTGTTGGAGAGACTTTAAGACTGTGAGGTTCTGATCAGGTAATGGATGAGTAATCTAAAAGAATCCTAAAGCCTAAAGAATCGGGTCAGGGCAGATGCAGGCTGAAGCACAATAATAATCTAACCATTACTTTGTACCCACCTTCTTACTACATGCTGTTTGTTGTCAAAAACACGACGATGGTGCTGCCACTGACGTTTACGTTCTCTGTGTGTGTATTGCTATGACTCCTGACCCCGGGGTCCTACGAGGAGCTGGTAGCTGCCTCAATTGTGCCTGTATATACTGTTTATGCCTGTTTTATTTTTTTGTAATTTAATTAAAAAAAGTAAGCTTTCTTATATTCCAGATTCATTGCACACAGACTGAAATATTTTAAGAGTTTTTTTGGTTTAATTCTGATGGTGACTTACAGCTTAGAAAAATAAAATGTAGGAAACTTTTAAATAAAAAGAACAATTTAAATCCAAAGTAGGTTTATTTATGCACTCAATACTTGGTTGGGGCTTCAGTGTGGCGTGGCATGAAGGCAATCAGCCTGTGGCACTGCTGAGGCATTATTGAAGCCCAGGTTGATTTGATAGCGGCCTTCAGCTCCTCTGTATTGTTTGTCAGATGTTACTTTTCTTCCTCTTCACAATACCCCATAGATTCTCTGTGAGGCTCAGGTCAGGTGAGTTGGCTGGCCAATCAAGCTCAGTAGTATCATGGTCAGCAAACCCCTTGGAAGTGTTTTTGGCACATTAGGGAGATGCTAACTTCCTGCTGGAAGAGGAAATCAGCATCTCCACAAAGCTTGTCAGCAGATGGAAGATAGAAGTGCTCCCAAAAATCTCCTGGTAGATGGTTGCATTGACTCTGGACTTAATAAAACACAATGGAGCAACACCAGCAGAAATCACGGCACCCAAATCATCTCTGACTTCAGAAACTTCACACTGGACTTTGGATTCTGTGACTCTCCAGTCTTCCTCCAGACTCCAGATGTCTTCCTCCAGACTCTGTCCAGATTTCCAAATGAAATGCTACATTTTCTTTCATCTGAAAAGAGGACTGTGGACCATTGAGCAACAGTCCAGTTCTTTTTCTCCTTATTCCAGGTGAAATGCTTCAGACGTTATTCTCTGGTTCAGGAGTGACTTGGTTCTAGGAATGTGACCGCTGTAGCCCTTTTCCTGAAGATGTCTGAGTGTGGTGACAATTAATGTGCTGACTCTGTCTTCAGTCCACTCCTTGTGAAGCTCTCCCAAGTTTTTGAATCAGATTTTCCTGACAATCGTCCTGACAATCCCTGCCGCTTGTGCACCATTTCCTACCACACCTTTTCCTTTCAGTCAACTTTCTATGAATATATTTCAATACATTCCTCTGTGAACAACAAATGACCTTCAGTGGCTTACCTTCCTTGTGGAGGGTGTTGATGATCGTCTTCTGGACAAGTAAGTAATCTTTCCCATAATTGTGGTTTCATGTTCTAAACTAGCCCAGGAGGTACCCTGTATTTATACTTAAGATTAATCAAACTAATCAAGCTCAAAATAGATTTTTTTTATTTTTTAGATACTGATTTTTTTATTTTCTTAAGCTGTAAGTTGTAACCATCAGAATTAAAACAAATAAATACTGAAATATTTAAGTTTGTGTGCACTGAATCTAGAATATAAGAAAGTTAGCTTTTTTTTAATTAAGTTACAAAAAATAAAGACATTGATATTCAAATTCTCAACATTTTTTGAGTTTAAACCTTGATGAGATGGTTGAGTATTTCTACATGCTTTAATATATTTAAGAATGAGAGATGGGCAGGTTTTTCAGATTAGTGTCTGAAATGTTTTTATAAAGTCTGGCATGAAAAGTGTATAATTCTCCAAAGCACATTAAGTTTATGTACTGCACAGAAGCTTCTTGTGTTACTGTGTTTTTTCGAGCACTGTAATAAACGGCAGTGTCTTCAGTCTGCAGATTTGTCATGTGCAGATACACCTGCATTTTACTGTTGTCTCTGGAGATGGTGAATCGACCTTCAACAGTTTTAAAGTAATATTTGCTGCTGCCACTTGGAGCAGAAATATATGAGATCCACTCGAGAGCTTTTCCTTCAGCTTGTCTTATCCATGAAATATATGCAGCTCCAACATCAATCCCAGAGAAGGTACAGGTCAGTTTATGATTGTTCCCTGGTTTGATGACGACTGACTCAGACTCAGTCAGTGTTTGACCTTGGCACTCTGTTAAAATAAAAGTCAGACTGTTGTCTACATCATTCAGTAATAAAGAAGTATAAAGATGTATTCCTAAATCATACTTACCTTGCATAAATACTATTATGCTTATTAAACATGTAATTCTGAGAACCATTTTTGCAGCAGTTTTTGTTCAAAAATCTTACTGACAAAATTCTGAGGAGTTAAATATGGAGGGTTTATAAGACAGAGGGTACAATTAATTTACATTGTCCATCCCCCAGCTCAGTGGTTCCTAACCAATTTCCTGCACTCTCAGAAAGAAAGGTACAAAACTGTACCTTTTAAGGTACAAGTGGCCGTCGCTGGGGTGGTACCCTGAAGGGTACAATTTTGTACCTCTAGTCAGAGGTACAAAATTGTACCTTCTATCTTTGTACCATTTAAGGGGCAATTTTGTACCCCAAGGAACAATTTTGCAAAGGCAAAAACAGTATACCTTATTAAAAGCATCCTCAGGATACTGTCTAACCATTTTGATTATTTTGGTGTCTGTGTGCATGCATAAATAAATAAATACCTTGGCTAACAAATAGACAATTTTATTTAGAAATTTTCTTTTAAAAAGATTTCATTACATCTCACAACAGCAAGCATGTCAAGAAAAAACTAGCTATTCAATAAAAAACTCAGAAAAACTCATCAAACAAGTAAAACAGCCTTATTACACAGGCTACATCAAGTACTGCACATTTTGACGTTTGCAGCAGTTTGTCTTCAGCAAGTGTATCTAGTGCTAATAAATAACTTGTCATCAACGTGGTACGTGTCTAATGCCTGGTAATCAACTTCTTCACCTGGCAAGAGGACAGTCCATTCATTCTCACATTTCACACAGTATGAATAAAAATGACGACAAAAAGAAACCGGAATTAAAAGCTTGCCACACAATAACCAGTCTGTGTCTATGTTAAGAATGTACTTAATCTGAAAAAACAATGGAACAGCTTCTGCATGCAGATGACCCACAGTAAACACATCTTTAACACAGTATTTGACATCATTAAGCACTACTTCTGTTACTCGTTGAAGTTGTTTGCGTTGAAAATTGACATGGCTGTACTTCTTAATTGCCTTCACTGAATGCTGTAGAGCCACAGGCAAAGTTCGAAATGGTGTGCTCACACAACATCCAGCAACTCTCTCATATTCGCCCAACATATTAACACATCTTTAACACAGTATTTGACATCATTAAGCACTACTTCTGTTACTCGTTGAAGTTGTTTGCGTTGAAAATTGACATGGCTGTACTTCTTAATTGCCTTCACTGAATGCTGTAGAGCCACAGGCAAAGTTCGAAATGGTGTGCTCACACAACATCCAGCAACTCTCTCATATTCGCCCAACATATTAACAGAAGACAATTCCCAACATTGTCTGTGTTGATTTCGATTACTTAAAGTGGATGAAATGTTAACACAATTTCTACACGTGCTGGCAACCTGTTTAAAATATTGATGTTTTCCTTCAAATCTTAAACACCATAAAGAACGCAAAGGTTTGCCTGGCAGATTTCGATCCCATCAACTTTGATGACTGCAGTGACTCTTCTTGTAAACACTGTTTTCCAGTCAGTGGTCTCCTGTACTTGAACAGTAGGATATGGTGAGGATGGTTCACTCTAAATGACAAAGCACAAAACAGATTCTGTATCAGTAAAATTTTCTCAGCAGTTGACTTAACTGATGGAGAGAAAATTGACATGCATAAAGACTAAGATAATTAATATTCACTCATTTGCATTTTGCCAAAATACAGTTTAAGGATTGCACAGAAATTTAAAACTATATACGCACCTCTCCAAGCACAATGAAATGTCAACATGAGAAGTGCTGCTTTAAAATCAATTCCTGGAACATAAAATGTGATACACAAACAAATATGTAAAAATCTATCAAAGGCAAGAATTTAATAGGCTTAATAAAGTGCTAAATAAAGTTTAGGAGTCAATTACCAAGATGATCTTCACAGAGAGATTCTTCTCTAGCTTCTTTGTGCAGCTTTGCTAGAGGGGATTTCCCTTGAGCGAGCCGTAGCACGCTTGATGTAATGTGTCCAAAATGTTCTCGAAAATGGCGGCTCAGTTGAACACATTTATACAGGAAACCAATTTCTTGATAAAGCTGCAGTTAATTGAAAGACAAGCATAAGTAAATCAGAGAATTTTATACAGTTTTAGTGTGTTACATGTTAATGAGATTTTGTAATTTCATAATTATAATTTGCACACTAACCCCTGATGGACTCTTCAAGAATGGATATTTGTTGACGACATCTTCAACAGTCATACCACTAGTAATCTCCTGCCGCCTCCAGGCAAAGGTCCTCCTCATTCGATCTTCAACAATGTGAGTCTCTGTCCTTCTATATTGGTCCTGCAGGACTTTCACATGTCCCTCTATTGATGTAGCATCCTCTCCAACAGCATTAATCTCCTTGTGCATAGACAAAAACAAAACAGATAGAATTTTATTTCTAGAGATGCACCGAAATTTCTGTGCTGAAAATTATTGGCCAAAAACGCTATTTTCATTTTTTGGCCAAAAGAGAAAAATGGCCAAAAATATGAGCTGAGCATGTACACAGGTTTCAGTCTCTGTCTAGCTGCTGTCACCGAACAGTGTGATGCTCCACTCAATATTTTGCTCCATAAAAATGTATTCCACTTGTGTATCGCTCCAACGAAATAACACGCTGACAGGAAATTTCTGTGCATCTAGAATTTTTCTGTTTTGGCCAAGAACTTTTATTTTGGTGCATTCCTAGTTATTTCTAATTTTGGGCAGGAGAATGATGACAATTTTTTCATCTTGTCACTTAAAGGGTAAGTTCTCCCAAAAATGAAAATTATGTCATTAATAACTCACCCTCATGTCGTTCCAAACCCGTGAGACCTCTGTTTATCTTCAGAACACAGTTTAAGATATTTTAGATTTAGTCCGAGAGCTCTCAGTCCCTCCATTGAAGCGGTGTGTACGGTATACTGTCCATGTCCAGAAAGGTAAGAGAAACATCTTCAAAGTAGTCCATGTGACATCAGAGGGTCAGTTAGAATATTTTGAAGCATCGAAAATACATTTTGGTCCAAAAATAACAAAAATTACAACTTTATTCAGCATTGTCTTCTCTTCCGGGTCCGTTGTGAGCGCGTTCACGATGCTGTTGACGTGTTTTCTGGTGCACCCAGTAACAAAGAAAACATGTCAGCAGCGTCATACGTCAACTGTCACAGCAGTCAGTCGCACTCACAACGGACACGAAAGAGAAGAGAATCCTGAATAAAGTTGTAGTTTTTGCTATTTTTGGACCAAAATGTATTTTTGATGCTTCAAAATATTCTAGCTGACCTTCTGATGTCACATGGACTACTTTGATGATGTTTTTCTTACCTTTCTGGATGTGGACAGTATACCGTACACACAGCTTCAATGGAGGGACTGAGAGCTCTCGGACTAAATCTAAAATAACTTAAACTGTGTTCCGAAGATGAATGGAGGTCTTACGGGTTTGGAACGACATGAAGGTGAGTCATTAATGACATAATTTTCATTTTTCGTTGAACTAACCCTTTAATTTGAGAACAATGCACTGGTAACAAGTGTAAAAATATTAATATTATAAAAATATACTCTCACCAAAGGCCTTGTAATTTCTTTGCAACTGCTTTCTTCAGGTTGCAGAGACTTTTTTGAATGACCAAACTTCTGTTTAAGTCTTTTCACTTCTTTAACTTCAGCCAAAGGTGTCCGCTCAAATTTAAACTTGCGTTTCAGAGACATGTGCCAAGTGTGCTATAAAAAAAAGAAAAGAAAAGTAGTTTCACAAAATAAACTCCATTAACCAAGAACCAAAAGTAGAACATTAAAGGTAAACCAGCTACTTACATATCCATTGCCCTCTTTGTCTTTTAAAAAGGGATACCTCAGAGTCAGGGCCTTAGCCACTTGAACATACTCTTCTGTAGTTGGATACCTACAAAAATATTTTAAACACATGAGTGTAGCATTAAATGTTGTATAAAATGGAATGTAAGCAATTAAAACAGGTATAGGTAATGAGAAATACATTTTGTACTGAGCCATGCTTTCATACAACGTTCTAATAATTTTGTTTCGGTCTGATGACGTTAGTCTGCATTCTTTTCGGTCCAACTTGGCCTGAACATCAAATGGAAACTTCGGAACTTCAAAAAATGCAGGGAAAGCTGTTGATGGGCTGATATTACTATTTGCAAAAGAGAAAGTAATATTTAGACATTGCAGAGTTGCAGGTATACATAAAATAGCACAAATACAGTAAAGTAACGGTTTCAGTACTGAAAAGACAAATAATTACATTAACAAACAAAAACACTAACTTCAGAATTTTACCAAGTTTTATTTAAAATATGTGCCATACCCATTACTTGATCATCTTAGTTGTCAATTCATACACTGTGGTAACCTAATAAATAATTCTATAGTAAACATAAATAGTGATGCACCAAAAATGCTGGGCACCCTGGGCTGAGACTGTACACTCTCCATGTCAAAGCTTCTGTTATCTTATCTGCTCAAGTTGTATTTTCTGTTGATATTTTTGACAAAGAAAATGGCAGAAATTTTAGAGCACCTCTAATACATTGTTGCAGATGCAAGAAATTAATAAACTAAGCACTAGTAAAAGTACAGCAAAGCAAAATGTAGAGAGGCATGCATGGGAAATAACCTAGCTACTTTTAAGATATGCTTTAAGAATAGCTCTCTGAAACAAATGAAATATTATTAAACAGCAATTACCTTGCTCCCGCTCTTGACTGGCTTTCTACAGGCACAGGTTCAAGAGTTAATGTCACTGTCTCCTTCATCTGCTGAACAAATCGATGAAATTTTGCTTGTTTTTTAAATGATCCCTCAAAATGGAATGAAATCATTGACTCAGTCAGTCCGATGTCAACAATCCCTCCATCCACATCATTGTCTATAACACAAAAAAGAAGAAAAGTATCATTTAATTACCCATCAAACTGAAGCATGTACTAAACCAGTGTTTTTGAAGTTTTTCCTATTAACGTTTATTGTTTAAGAAATCAAATACACTGCTGGATAAAAAATAAATAAATAAATAAAATAATTGATATTCTATATATTAAGTATGAGTAAAAACACAATGCATTAGTCTCCAACCCTGCTCCTGGAGAGCTACTGTCCTGCAGATTTCAGCTCCAACCCCAATCAAACACACCTGAAGCAGCTAATCAAGGTGTTCAGGGCTACTTGATAATTACAGACAGGTGTGTTGGAGCAGGGCTGGAACTGAAGTCTGCAGGACGGTAGCTCTCCAGGAGCAGGGTTGGAGATCCCTGCATTAGAGTGTTCAGCGCTTAATTCATTTGGGATATGAATAAAAAGACTGCAGAAAAATAAAATCTCTCCGTAAACACACGTTACCGAAAAAAAAAAAAAAACTAACGTTACAGGAGACGAATTTACATTTTAAAAGTGAGAGAGACACCTCCCCCGCTTACAAACATCTGAAATTAACGTTACTGTCATGTTTGTAACGAATAAATATTCGCTCGGATGCTGTCCTTTTACTTAATTAATCAAGTTGCTTTGCTGTATCTAACGTTACACAAAATGTCTGTGTGATAAGGAGTGCGTTGGGCAACTCTCCTGCTGCCCATTACAAAATGTTGTCATACTCGCAAAGGCGGGAAAATTTGCCTCAAAATGTAAAACGTCAATCACTAAGTAGCTTGAAAATCCTCAAGTACACACTTCATACTTTTAAAAAATGTAACAGCATAACGTTACTCACCTTCAAACTTTTTCCTCTCCTCTTCAGTGACTTCGATACCAAATTGTATTAACTCCTTTATTAAGTTAGCTGTAGACATTCTAGTCAGCTCCATCCTGCAGGCCAACGAACGTTAACTTACACCAGCCAGTCTGACGCAAGCATTTTTAGCAGGCTAGAGCAGGGGAACATCAAGTTCAACAAAATTAACCGAACATGGCGTCCCACGTGTATAAATAAGATTATATAACATTATTCCACATTTACCTGAGAATATTAACTCCAAAACAGACTCCGCGTTGAAAACCGTGCGAGGTTCCTTCAGAGCACGTCCGCATCAATCGCCTAAACTGAACGACTCAAGCCAAGCGAGGGAAATTTTCTGAAAGCGACATCAACGGTAACGTCTGCATAAGCACGTTTTGAATATAATTACTTGAGTATAATTAAATCTTGACATTCCGCATTGTCCTTATTCCAAATGTCATTCAGCGTCTTAAAAATGTAATAATTCAAAGGTCAAAATTTAAAAGTTTTAAATTAATAAAAATACATTTAATAAAAAAAAGCTTTTCTGACTACTATAATATTACAACAATAACAACAAAAAACCTTAACAGTTATTCAAAAGATTTAATTTAATAATTTCATTAGCTTTATGTTTTTTTTATTATATCTGTCTCATTTTACAGGTAGGGGACAAGTACACTGTTTGAAAATGTATTTTTTACATTTAAAGAAATGTAATATGTATTGATGTTATCATGAGTTGAGGCACATTAAAGTAATAAAAAGAAAGAAAGAAAGAAAAACACATAGGCCTACTCTAATTGGGGCTAAACTTAAAATAATTCCAAATAAAGTAATTCCAAGGTACAAAAATGTACCTTTCACATCTGTATCTCAAAAGTTGTACCTTTATAACTCATTTTGGGACCATAATTGTACCCATAAGGACCTACTGTGTACCTTTAAAGGTACCATTATATTTGTTGTTCCCCTAGGAACAAAATTGTACCTCCACAGTACCTTTTTTTCTGAGAGTGGGGAGGCACCCCCAACACCGCACATTTAGATTCCCTCCTTTGTCTGACACACCCAATTCATATCTACTAATGAACTGATGATCTGGATCAGGTGTGTTTGATTAAGGAGACATGGAAAACATGCAGATTTGACATCAGTACAAAGAAAGTCAGACAAAAAAAATATAAAAAAAACCCCAAGCATGACCTTATCTTGCTTATCTTGTATGTGAACAATAGTTGTCATTTTTTACACTTTTATTTAAAAAAACTAAAAAAAATAAAATAAAAAAAATATTTAATTCCTGTCACTTTATTTTATATATTTATATTAGGGCTGGCAGTTTAAGGGTTAACTCAATTAACTAGTTATAAAAAAAATAAAAAAAATAAAAATAATAATAATAATAATAATAATAATTTAACGCACAGTTAACACTTGCCCTACCCCCAGACCTGTTAACAAAATATATGAAGGGCAACAACTCCATGCCTTAAAATTCAAGATATTGGGGCAAAAATGCACATGTATGAGTTTTTGATTCGCATTTATATCATGATAAGCGATATCACACGAGCAGCCAGAGCAATATCACACCAGTGCTGTTTTTGTCACGAATAACCCTTTACAGAATTCCTGAATGAAAGCCCTTTGAATGAATCGACTCAGAAAGTAATTCAGCGCCACCTGCTGGAAGGTTTAGTTTATTCTGTAGATCACATTTATTTAAAAAAACAAACAAACATTAAAGCGAAAGATCACCAAAAATAAATCAATAAATAAACATATTCTGTCATCGTTTACTCGCCCTCATGCTGTTATTAACCTGAATGACTTACTTTCTTTTGCACAACATGAAATTATGTATTTTGAATAGCCTACTGTTGGTAAATAAGCTGTTTTGGTCACTAGTAACTTTCATTACCTAAACAAAAAATACTGAAATATTTATCAAATTATCTTTTATGCAGTCCATACTTTATGTCAGTACATTGTAGCCTAAAAACCCTTTACATGATCTTATCACAACCAAATTCATTTGCAATATATTTGATTAATTAATCACGAAAACCTGTAAATCTGTAATCGAAATCCTAAATTCATTATTTCTTAATGATTAGTTATTCTTGTTTCCATAATAGTTAATAGTAGCTGAGGTGTTTCTGAACTCATTTGTCCTGCACTTTTTCCTGCATAGTTTCCTGTTAACTATGGACCATTATTTTAAAAAGCTACCAAAGAACTTCTTATGTGTGTTGAATGACATCTAAAAATAAATTATATGTTGAGGATGTTTTCAGTAGAATTGCTTTTGTGATGTGATGCATGAATCATTTTTGTTCAGTCCTGCAGTCTTTTGTGTGACTGTGACTGTCGTGCACAGTAATAAACAGCTGTGTCTTCAGTCTTCAGGCTTTTCACCTCTAAATGCAGCATGTTTTTGCTGGTGTCTTTGGTGATGGAGAACTTGTAACGGCGACTATGGAGGACAGGAGACAAATGCAAGTAAAAAGGAAGTTTATTGATAGGATGAGATGATGGAAGGCCGGAGAGTGACGCAGGAACCACGATGGCAGCACAGACAGGTGAGTTGAGAAGTTGAGTGCGCTGATGACGATGATAGTGGTGATAACTCCAATGGTGGTGAGTATATTCCGTGTGTGAAGACAGGATCCGACAGAAAACCAGTATGAAGACAAATCAAGGCAGGAACTACACGAACATGACATCGACACCAGGATCTACAAACAACGATCAGACAAACAGGAAACGAAAGACAGGGCGTTATATGGTCTGTGGGAACGAGCCGCACCTGCCGCTGATCAGACGATCAGCGGCCACACCCACGTGAAACAATCAACATGACGTAACATGACTACAGCTGGAGACGGTGCATTCACGAACCGTGACAGAACTGTCCCTGTAGAGACTGAGCATAATATGCATTTGAACCACCGTCTATAAATCCAATCCACTCCAGTGCTTTCCCTGGTTTCTGACGGATCCAGTGCATCCAGTAGCTGCTCATTGAGAATCCAGACACAGTGCAGGACAGAGTCACTGATTCTCCAGGCTTTTTCACCACAGAATCTGAGGAGGTCAAAGACTGACCACTAACAGCTGAAAAAGATAAAACAAATCATGTTAGATGATTTAGAAGAGTGGGATGTCCTCAACAATTCAGAAAACATTAAGAGTTTCTCACATGAAATGATCAACAGCAGAACTAAATGCACTTCCATCATCACCCCGTAACTATGAACTGTAGAGTAAAATATGTATCTTCACTGCAGCTGGATACAAACACTGACTGAGACTTTTGTTTTATAGCACAAGTCTCTCTAAAGTTTAAGTAACATTGACCCTCCCTAATACATCATTACATTTGCATATATTCTGAAAAACAAGGTAACTCTGGCAACACTGGAACTGAGAATTTGAATTATTTTTATTGTTCTGATTGGTATAATATATTATTCACATTTATTTTCTTTTTAGGGCAGTGCAGGGGTTTGCCAACATTTTAGTGTACAATATGTTAACGAAAATACATTTAAAGTTCAAGCATTAACTCTTCAAATCAACTTAAACATCTGTTCAGATAACTTAGATAAAACAATGTGTACTTTTGTTATTTCGCAGCAATGCTTAACATTTTTACCCTGTTATTACTAATTCTGGCATACAAGTGAAGAAATCAGGCTGTTACTGTCGTTGGTGTGGGTGCAGTAAATGTTAGAGGTTTTTATGATTGGTGTTTTTGGTAGTTGTTACAGTAAGTCTGTTTTTTAGTGGTTTTGGAGGACTGGTGCTTGGATTTGACATTTTAAGGCCTAGGTAAAGATCCTTTGAGGTTGGAGTGGGACAGAGAGGACAGGGGAGTTTAAATTCACTGTTAAGTGTCTCTTCAGTCATCAAAGCAAAGAGTATTTGCATATTTCTAATTTGAATGCATTATTCCACTTTTTGTTTTTAAAATTAAACACACATGCATACATACACAATTAAAAATATAGTTCACCCAAAAATAAAAATTCAGGTTTTTCCATGCAATGAAAATATAATTGTATTTAGGTTAGAATCACATCTGCTATTCCAGAAACAATTTATAAGATTTTAGAAATAGGAGAATAGAATAATAAAGAAATAAAAGTACTATCCAAATTTGTAGGCAGAAAGCTAAAATGTTCACATTTTTATTGCAATCAAGATTAAATTTGCAGTGTTATAATGTTCATGTGGATTGAGGTATCAAGCTAATTGAAATCTTCTCACTTCAGTTACTGTCAGTTCTTGTAGAGCTGCTTCATCAGATGGAGTCAGTGTGTCTGTCGAGCACAGTAATAAACAGCAGTGTCCTCTTCTCTCAGACTCTTGGCTTCAAGATACTGTGTACTTTGAGACACGTCCTCACTCAACGTGAAGTGATTTTTCATGGAGTCTGCGTAAATAAGATAATCAGAGCTAGAACTACTGCCAGAGTTAATTCTCCCAATCCACTCCAGAGCTTTCCCTGGTTTCTGTCGTATCCAGTGCATATAGTAGCTTGTCATTGTAATACCAGATATTTTAGAGGAGATCTTCACTGTTTCTCCAGGTCTCTTTATCTCAGCAGACGACTGATCCAACCGGATTTCATCACCACTGATACCTGTGGAATAAAAATAAATAAATTACATTTATGTAGAGCATCCATTAGTGTATTGAATGCTCTTGGCTAGAAAAAAAGGGCAATGTCAACATCACCTTGCTGAGTTAAAATCACTACAATAATGAACAGATAAATGCTTTTTGACATCATCGTTAAAATGCCTTCTCACAATAGGGGTGTATTTAAATTATAATGTTATGTTTGATGATTGTTGAGCTGAATTGTGTTTATATACAGGTGAAATTGAGAGTGAATTTGCATATGCAACATTTTTGGGCTGTATATAAAGTGCTGAAGTAAGATGTGGGTGGAAATGTGAGGAGGTGTTACCGAAATGGTGCTTTTGAAGAATTACAAGTAATCTGCAATTTAACCACTGCAATTTGAAGTATTTTTATTTCTTGGCTCAGTTTTTGATTACATTTTTGTGATATGTTAGCTCTATAATTTACATTTTAAGACCAAAAAGTCAGGTTTACTATTCAACATTTAGTATTGTATTCATTATAACATTGTACAAAATAATAATAATAATAATAATAATAATAATAATAATAATAATAATATATATATATTATTATAATATAAATATGTATATTTTATTTTTTTTTTATTTTTTTTTTTTGATTCAAGATTTTTATTTGTCACATACATGGTTATATGGAGAGCATATGACAAGCAGTGAAATGTCAGGTGCACTCCATGGACAGTGCAATTATTAAAGAATACAAACGCAAGAAAAATAATTAAATATGATATTGAAAATGAATGCAGGAATGTACAAGAGAAGAATTTGCAAACAGGTTATACAGGGTATTTACATAGCAGCAATAGAGGTAGTAAAAATGTATATAAAATATAGAAAATGCTGTGTGCTAGTGACAATGTTAGTATATTAAGTATCTTACTGATAATTAAGTGATAATTAAGTGAATTAAGTGAAATCCACAAGTAATTGTGTTGCTTTATTGGGTCCTCAAAATATAAATGTAGAAAGACAGCTAGTGTGTGCTTGAAAAAAAAAAAAATCTGATTAATTTGTAACCAGGGCAGGAATAGCCCAGTTTTTATTTCTCCCTT
This sequence comes from Carassius gibelio, assembly GCF_023724105.1. Lineage (NCBI taxonomy): Eukaryota > Metazoa > Chordata > Actinopteri > Cypriniformes > Cyprinidae > Carassius > Carassius gibelio. The sequence goes on along the minus strand of NC_068398.1, from coordinate 18,547,373 downwards.
TAAGTTTTCACTATGATGCAGTTACACCAGATGTCCCCTTTAAGAGTCTGAGCATGTGCAGGAGAGAGAGAGTCCTTTGTCAAAGGGGATTCAGGCTCAAACCTTGACCCTACACTGTATTGTCAATAGCAAAATTGCACCTAAGATAATAATAATCAACTTGTATTTCTGTTGTATTTCATGTTGCTCTCAACAAAAGTAAATAATGACCAGCTGAGCTTCACTAAATGTATCATTAAATTAGTACATATGAATCCTGCCTCCATGCAAAGTCTCCAGCAGATATTTAATAGCATTGTTTAAGCAAAAATCTAATTAGCTTAAATTATTTATTCACTGAAGTTTTATGTAGTGAGCTGTTGATATGGTTGTTTTCAGATTTTGTGCAGTGCTGTAGCTGTATTCATCACTGTGTCTCTCTTGCACAATAATATACAGCAGTGTCTTCATTCTTCATATTATTCATCTGCAGATACATCTGTTTCTTGCTGTTGTCTCTGGAGATGGTGAAGCGTCCCTGAACAGACTGAGAGTAGTGTATATAACTACTACCATCATCTGAGATGTATGCTACCCACTCCAGACCTCCTCCTGCAGTCTGTCTGATCCAAGCTAAGTCTGGGTCACTACTAAATCCAGAGAATGTACAGATGAGTCTGTGAGATCCTCCAGGTTTAATGACCACTGACTCAGACTCAGTCAGTGTTTGACACCAACAGACTGAAAAACAAACAGTTCAACATTAACATTTACAACAGTGCACATGAATAAGTCTGATTATCAACAGGTTTTCAAGACAATCTTACATTCTGTGAAAGCAAACATGAAGATAAAACCCAGTTTAGACACAATATCCATGGTCATAATAGGAAAAGAGGAAGTTGAAGCATCAAAGTCACAAACAATTTTGTTTCTGGAGATGAATAGAGTGGAGGCTTTATACAGAGGATGAGGAGAAGTAAGTTTGCATAGGGTGCATCTTCTGTGACCTTATGAAGCACTGTGACCATGTCTGCCTTTTAATTTACTTTTTTGTTGTTGTTGTTGTTGATGTTTACATGTTCTAATTCAGAGACATAGCACTGGCTGTAAACAGTGTTGGATAACACATAGTAACACAAGTTACATAATCAGATTACTTTTTTTAAGTAACTAGTAAAGTAACGCTTTACATTTTAATTTAGAAGGAAATATCTGAGTTGCTTTTTCAGATAATCAACTCCAGTTACTTTGTTTCCCATATCTAGACGGACAGCTCTCATTTAGAGAAATTGTAAGTGCAGAGGCGTTGTGTGCACTGTGATGTTACTCTAGTTCTAGACTAAATATGAACATTTTACTCATCTTACTTGCATAAAAACATATTCAGTATTCCTCAAGATCAATAAAAACTTGTAATATGTTATATAAATATTATACAAACGTGCAAAAATTAAATATGTTAAACAAGACAATTTTCATTCATGTATTTAATCCCATTTTATTAACCCATTTTAAGTCTTTGCTACTGACCTTCAATGATTCAATTCAGCCATACTAACAACTCATTTGTGTTAATTTTTGTTATTGCTGAAGACTGTTTAACTTTTTTCTCCTGCGTCATATTGTTCACGCAATTTCACACTGTAAAGACATTAATTAAATTTCCTTCTGCCTGAGGCATATTCATTTCACTCATTTTGAAAGGTTTTTTACATTTGCAAAATAACACCTTTTTTATATTAAAAACAAACATGCAAGCCCTGTACAGATTTAAAATGTAACTCAAAAGTAACGTAACTCACTATTTTCCATAAAAAGTAAATAATGTAATTAGTAAGGCCTACTTTTTTAAGGAGTTACACAATATTGTAATGCATTACTGTTAAAAGTAACTTTCCCCAACACTGGCTGTAATGATATGGTAGACAAAGGAGATAATTAAACTAACAGTCTTCAATAACACTTTTGAAAAGATACAGGAAATCATTTAAACACAACCATGAAAGAATCTGAGGACTTAAATACAGACAATTAATGGAAATAATTTACAACCAAGGAAACTAACAAGGCTACATGGACAAGCGGGAAGAGAATACTGTACAGTGAAAATTAAACTAAACTATGCTCATTATCAGTTGACAATTCAGAATTTTTGCAAAAACATTTCTATAGCTTTTCCTAAAGCTTCTTCACATCTATCATCATTGATTGTGCACTGGTAAGACTGAAAACCTGTTTGAAAGATCATCATTCAAAGATACTGATGTGCTGAACATTTAACTTGCTGATTGTAAAGGTTCACACAGTGGAATGTAGAGCTCAAATTAAATGAAATTGGTGAATGTTTTATTCTAGCATGAATTCAAAATTATTACAAGTTCTCTTGATATAAAGAAGTTTACAAAGTCCTAGATTACTAAAACACTCAGAGAATTAATGTGGCATAATGAGCTGAAAGCCCACACGCAGTTTACGTGACGTCATTAATTTGCGCTGGCATATAGGCTCCTTGCGCGTCTTTTGTGAACGCTCGCCTGTTTGCTTTATGCTGCACGCTGCTGTGACCATTTTCAGCGTGTCCTCTGTGAACCCTCACCTGTTTGCTGCGCGCTGCTGTGACCATTTTTTAGCGCGTCCTCTGTGAACCTGCGTCCACCTGTTTGCTTCATGCTGCGCGCTGCGGTGAACACTTTCAGCGTGTCGTTTGGGGTCTCGCGTCTGCTTGCTGCACGCGGCTGTGACCGTTCCGGACGGACAACAATTTCCCATTTGCGTTTCATTACAATTGGCTTCATTCGGATGACTGTTGTGCGGGCATCTGTGGACTTCAGGTACGGGTATGACTGGTTTTAATTTATTGTTGTCTTATTAAAGTGTAGCGACTGGTTAGGTGGCAACTTTCCTGCATTTGTTTTGATTAGTTCGTGATTTGGTGGGAGAATGACGACTGTATTAAACTATTGAGGGAATGTCCTTTTGGGTGCCTGGCCTCGCAGCTACGGAGAACTACAGTTCGTGCAGTGTCACCGCTGTTTTGTTTATAGGCCATCTGATACTGCTGTAATACAATGTGTTGATACATACTGCTGTACATCTTTGCCTACACACACTTCCTAAGTGCATATTTTGCCCATATAATAAGACCTCAAATTATATATTTTTTTTGTTGAAACCTCAAGCAACTCGTGGTTTTCTTTCTTTTGGGGTTTTCTTTATTTTGTATAACTTTTCATGTCTAAATTGTCATTTTTGGTATAATATCTGTGAATTTATTTATTTCATATATTGTTTATTCATTTGAAGTGTTGATTTATGTATACAACGTAATAACTGTTGTTTTGTTGATTTTTGTTAAGTTTATTTTTCAAGATTTGTTTAATGGCTTTTTTTGGATTGGATTGGGCCCATTAAGGTTGAACATCAAGACCTTTAGGTGGATGAGTATTTGTCATCCACCTGTTAGCTTGTATAACCTTTTTTTTTTGTATTAATCTTTTTCTTTTCTGTGTGTGTGTGGTGTGGAGTGTGTGTTTGTTTTTTTTTAGGAGCTGCGGCCTTTTTGGCTTAGGAAATTGATCGTTTCCCTCCTATCTTTGGTGGTGGTGTCTACAACGTGTGCTGTGACCGATCATTTCACTGGGGCTCTTTGTGCTGTGAGAGTGAGTGTGCAGTGTGTGTGTGTGAGGGGAACGTACACATCTCTCGTGAGGCCGCAGCTTCCTTTTTGTGAACATTGCGTTTGTGGTTTGTCATTTGTCTGTGCATGGTTTTTATTATAAATTATAATAAACTTTTGGTAATTTTGTATAAATACCTGTGTCTCCATGTTTTTCTGTCTTTAGTGGGGAACCTGTGCGCGGGTATATTATTCCCTGGGTGAAATTCCCAGGGTGGCGTAGTCTAAACTAAATTCTATAACATCTATTGTGTCCTTTGTCCCTGTGGTTGCCACATATTTGGCGCAGTCGGCAGGATCTGCTTATTATTTTGACAGGATTTTGGAGACATGGGTATTTATTTTGTTTTCTTGTGATTGTATGCATTTTGACAAAACAGCGGTGTCATAAACTGTTTCTCTCTAACATCCCTACGTTTAGGTTTATGCATTTAATTCATAATTCTTTTCTCAATTAAAATTATTAGATATGGATGTTGAGTTGCAGGAGCTGCGGGACCTGGTGGCCCAATTGAGGAGTGAGAACGAAAGGCTACAGGGACAGCAACCTTCAGTAAGTGCCATTAGTGATGCGCAGGGTAGTAACGCAGCAACATCTAGGCCTTTAGAGGCCGGTGCTGGCACTGAAGCTGTTGATAGGTTTGTGTTTGTCCCCAGGGACCGTAAGTGCCCAAAGTTTAGTGGTAAATCAGGAGTGGGTATTAATGAGTGGGTTGAGGAAGCACAGGCCTGTATGCGGGTCCGTTGTCTGTCCACGGCCGATAAAGCTTTTTTCCTTTTTGATCATTTAGAGGGGGAAGCTCGAGAGGAAATTAGGCATCGTCCTGATGCAGAAAAGGGAGACCCTGATAAAATTATTGTGGCACTTCGTGACCTGTATGGTTGTTCCTTGTCGTATGTAGCACTACAAGAAGCTTTCTTCTCCCGTAGGCAACAGGAGGGGGAGACCTTGTTGGAGTTCTCCCTCGCCTTAATGAGCCTTCAGGAGAAGGTGAAGCAACAGTCACCGGCTGCGATGCCAAATGCAGGGGTTTTGCTACGTGACCAGTTTGTTGAATTTGTTTTAGATCCAGCATTGCGCCGTGAGCTTAAACAATTGGTTTGTCGTGAGCCGTCCTGTAATTTTTTACATGTGTGTAGTGAAGCGATAAGGTGGGAAAGGGAAGGGATGTTGGGAGGTGCGAGAGCTCGGAGCCAGTCCCTCCCGTTAGCGTATGGTGTCCAATATGGAATGCAGGGGCGTTCTGGGTTAGAGGGTGGAGTCTTGGTGGCCAGATCGGAATTTGATGAGTTAAAAGAGATGTTAAAACTTCAACAGGAACAGTTGGGCCAGCTTACTCAAGGGCTTGCCCAGTTACAGGGTTCTTCCTTGCAAAAGCCCTCCCCTCGCAGGGGACCTGTAATATGTAGACGATGTCAACGTGCTGGTCACTTCGCTAGAGAATGCGATGGTGACCGGGTTTCTCCGCGCCCTTGGCCTCCTTCCGCGGTAGTACCCGTATCTGGGGGAAGACAGCCCCGCCCAGCACAACAGTCGGAAAACTAGTTCCCACCGGGCTGCAGAGCCACAGTCCGGTTGGGGTGTCAATGGGCTCGGTTTTAAATCACGTTGAAAACATGCCTCTACTAATTTCGTCCTGTCCCCATCTTGTTGCCGTCTTTGGTGGGGTTTCAGTTCCCTGTTTGGTGGACACTGGTTCAATGGTGTCCACTATTACAGAGAGCTGTTTCCGTAGAGATATTGCACCAGGAGAGCAAGAAGCGCTTAAGATGTGTCATTGGTTGCAGCTGCGTGCAGCAAATGGGCTTGAGATTCCATATATTGGTTATGTAGAGTTAGACATTGAGCTGTGTGGGTGCTTGGTGCCTAAGTGTGGGGTTCTGGTGGTCAGAGATCCTCCTGGTGGCATGGGTGACAAAGTTCCCGGTGTATTGGGGATGAATGTCTTGCGCCGATGTTACCAGGAGCTCTTTGGTCAACATGGCCCTGCATTGTTTAGTGTGCCTTTTGTTAAACAGGCCCCGAGCATTATGGTTCATGCACTTCAGTATTGCTGTCACGTTAATACTGAACCTGTAGAGGGTCGTGCTGGTAGGGTCAGAGTTCGTGGCCACCGGGCTTGCTGTATACCCGGTGGCACAGTGAAATTTGTCGCTGCTACATGCTCTGAGCACTATTCTGATTCTCCTGTGCTCTTTGAGCCACTCGAGCAGGGGTTACCTGCGGGATTATTGGCGTCTCCTGCGTTAATTCAAGTAATCCGGGGTACTGCATATGTGCCCATTGTGAACGTTGGGATTTCTGATGTCATGCTTTATCCCCGTAGCCCTTTAGGAACGTTGGATCAGGTGCTTGTGGTCAGCTTGCCCCCAGATGTGGCAGAGATTCGATCTGTTGCCGCCACTGTCCAGACTCCGGGTACCCAGGTGGTTCTCACTATGGAGGAACAGATTAATGTTCTAGAATTGCCAGGATTATCGGAGAAGGAGGTAAGTCAAGTGAGGGCGTTGCTTCATAGATACCAGTCGGTATTCTCAGCCCATGAGGGGGATTTGGGATGCACTGGTTTGTTGGCTCATGATATTCCCCTCGTGGACGATGTTCCAGTTCGGCAGCGTTATATGAGGTGGTTAAAGCACATATTAATCAATTGCTTGAGGCACGGGTGATTAGAGAGAGCTGTAGCCCCTACGCTTCACCGATAGTCCTGGTAAAGAAAAAGGACGGTACCCTACGCATGTGCGTAGATTACCGTCAATTAAATGCCAAAACCCGAAAAGATGCATTTCCCTTGCCTCGCATAGAGGAATCTTTAGATGCCTTGTCAGGGGCCTGCTGGTTCTCAACCATGGACTTGGCTAATGGATATAACCAAGTCCCGGTAGCTGAGGGGGATCGGCCGAAGACCGCCTTTTGTACCCCATTTGGCCTATTTGAGTACAATCGTATGCCGTTTGGGCTCTGCAATGCCCCCAGTACCTTCCAGCGACTAATGCAACGCTTGTTTGGAGACCAGCAGTGCCAGTCGTTATTACTATATCTTGATGACATTGTAGTGTTATCGTCATCAGTAGCACAACATTTGATGCGTCTAGAGGTGGTTTTGCATCATCTGGAGGTTGAAGGGTTAAAGGCTAGGTTAGGGAAGTGCTCCTTTTTCCAGAAGGAGGTGAAATATCTGGGTCATGTCATTTCGGCTGAGGGAGTGTCCACCGACCCCAGTAAAGTTGAGGCAGTGGCCCAGTGGCGAAGACCAGAGACAGTCAAGGACTTGCGTTCATTCCTGGGTTTCGCGAGTTATTATCGTCGCTTTGTGGAGGGCTTTGCTCAATTGGCTGCCCCTCTACATCGGTTAGTGGCAGAATTTGCAGGGTCTAAATCCAGGAAGCATACGGTCGAACGCTTTGGCATGGCATGGTCCGAGCAGTGCCAACAAAGTTTTGATGGTTTGAGAGGTAGGCTTACGACATCTCCAGTCCTGGCCTATGCTGATTTCTCGCGACCTTTTGTTCTAGAAGTAGACGCCAGCCATAGAGGACTGGGAGCGGTGCTCTCTCAGGAGCAGGGGGGCAAGGTACGACCCATCGCTTATGCGAGTCGTAGTCTACGGCCCACTGAGCGCAACATGTCAAATTATAGCTCCATGAAGCTGGAGTTTGTTGCGCTCAAGTGGGCCATGACAGAGAAATTCAGGGAATATTTGTTGGGACAGAAATGTGTAGTTTACACTGACAACAACCCCCTGAGTCACCTGAATTCTGCAAAGCTTGGTGCTACAGAGCAGCGGTGGGCCGCACAGCTTGCCTCATTTGACTTTGAGATAAAGTATAGGTCCGGCCGAAGTAATCGTAATGCTGACGCTCTATCGAGACAGGGTCCACCTGGCTGTCATGGGTTGGATCATGCACTTCCTGGGACTAGTGTACCAGAGGAGATGCTGTGTTCTGTGAGGCAGGGAGAAATAGGTCCCCACGTTCTTCAGGCAGCGATGTCCGCTCTACCGAGTTACTCTGCCAAGGAAATTAGAGTCCAGCAGCATGCTGACAGAGTCCTTGGTGAGGTATTAGAGTTTTGGGATGGTAAGATCTTTCCTAATGGGGAGGAGCGCCGAGGGCTCTCTAAGTCAGCACGGGTCTTACTCCGCCAGTGGAATAGGTTGGTAGATCGAGAAGGTGTAGTGTACCGCCGTGTTTTTCGTTCTGATGGAGGAGAAGAAATTCTTCAAATTCTTCTCCCTTCCCTGCGCAGTGAAGTGTTGACCCTGTTGCATCAGGAGCATGGACATCAAGGGATAGAGCGCACTCTCGAACTGGTGAGGCAGCGCTGCTATTGGCCAAGTATGGCAGCAGAAGTGGCCCAGTGGTGTCGAGATTGTGAGCGGTGCCAGGTTGCTAAAGATACACAACCAGCTGCTCGTAGTCATATGGGCCATCTGTTGGCATCTCGGCCCAATGAGATTCTAGCAATTGATTTCACTGTCTTGGAGGCATCTCGGACAGGGATAGAGAACGTTTTGGTGATGACAGATGTGTTTACTAAATATACATTGGCTGTCCCAACTCGAGACCAGCGTGCTGAAACCGTTGCTAGGGTGTTAGTAGGGGAATGGTTTTATAGGTTGGGAGTCCCTGGTCGAATCCATTCTGACCAGGGCCGTAACTTTGAGTCCATCCTGGTTCAGCAGTTATGTAGATTGTACAACGCCTTACCATCCGGCAGGTAATGGCCAATGCGAGCGATTTAATCGCACCTTGCATAATCTGTTGCGCACCCTTCCTCCCTCAAGGAAGAGGGATTGGGCGTCTTGTCTCCCGCAAGTGGTCTATTACTACAACACCACCCCCCACCAAACCACCGGTGAGTCCCCATATTTTCTTATGTTTGGGCAGGAGCCACGGCTTCCGGTGGATTTCCTGCTTGGAGGGGTCCAGGACGTCGTTCCTGGAGATGTGCATGAGTGGATTGTAGAACATCAAGCAAGGCTACAGGCTGCTTTTGAAGGGGCCAGTGCACGGTTAAAGCTTGCGGCAGATCATCGAAAGGTGAACCATGACCAGCATGTTCGAGATGTCCCATTGACGGTTGGCCAGATGGTGTATTTGAAGGAGTGTGGTAGACGAGGACGCCATAAAATCCAAGATGTGTGGAGTCCTGTAGTCTATTATGTGGTGAAAGCACCAGAGGATAACGGTGCCGTGTACTCTATTGCATCACGGGAAGAACCCGATCAGGTTAAACATGTCCATCGTTCCCTGTTGAAAGGACGGAGTCAGGTAGTAACTCAAGAGTCGAGTCCTAGTGAGGTGTCTTCAACCCTGTTAGAGACGGTGTATGAGGAGGTAGACGAGGTGGATTGCTGGCATGTGGTCCCAAGGGAGCATCAAGAAGCAGGTGTGCCAGCCTTAGAAGGTAATGCGTTGGTTGAGTCATCCACTACTGATACAATGCCATTAGTGGCCCCAAGCGAGCCTGATCCTGATCTGGTAGAAGTGGGGGGTGGTAGTTTGGTTTCCATCTTGCCAGGGGTCATACACCCCCCTGAGCCAGATAATGGTCAGGTGAGGCCAAGACGAACAACTGCAGGACAACACTCTAACCCTCATCACCTTCCTAGGGCATTAGGAGGTTCTGGGTCTGCTATTCGATCAACAGCCATTTCTAGTTCAGTTTCCGTCTTTAGACCCTGGAGTTGAGTCCAACGTCGGGGCGACGTTGCAAAAGGGTGGGGTAGATTGTGGCATAATGAGCTGAAAGCCCACACGCAGTTTACGTGACGTCATTAATTTGCGCTGGCATATAGGCTCCTTGCGTGTCTTTTGTGAACGCTCGCCTGTTTGCTTTATGCTGCACGCTGCTGTGACCATTTTCAGCATGTCCTCTGTGAACCCTCACCTGTTTGCTGCGCGCTGCTGTGACCATTTTTTAGCGCGTCCTCTGTGAACCTGCGTCCACCTGTTTGCTTCATGCTGCGCGCTGCGGTGAACACTTTCAGCGTGTCGTTTGGGGTCTCGCGTCTGCTTGCTGCACGCGGCTGTGACCGTTCCGGACGGACAACAATTTCCCATTTGCGTTTCATTACAATTGGCTTCATTCGGATGACTGTTGTGCGGGCATCTGTGGACTTCAGGTACGGGTATGACTGGTTTTAATTTATTGTTGTCTTATTAAAGTGTAGCGACTGGTTAGGTGGCAACTTTCCTGCATTTGTTTTGATTAGTTCGTGATTTGGTGGGAGAATGACGACTGTATTAAACTATTGAGGGAATGTCCTTTTGGGTGCCTGGCCTCGCAGCTACGGAGAACTACAGTTCGTGCAGTGTCACCGCTGTTTTGTTTATAGGCCATCTGATACTGCTGTAATACAATGTGTTGATACATACTGCTGTACATCTTTGCCTACACACACTTCCTAAGTGCATATTTTGCCCATATAATAAGACCTCAAATTATATTTTTTTTTTTTGTTGAAACCTCAAGCAACTCGTGGTTTTCTTTCTTTTGGGGTTTTCTTTATTTTGTATAACTTTTCATGTCTAAATTGTCATTTTTGGTATAATATCTGTGAATTTATTTATTTCATATATTGTTTATTCATTTGAAGTGTTGATTTATGTATACAACGTAATAACTGTTGTTTTGTTGATTTTTGTTAAGTTTATTTTTCAAGATTTGTTTAATGGCTTTTTTTGGATTTGATTGGGCCCATTAAGGTTGAACATCAAGACCTTTAGGTGGATGAGTATTTGTCATCCACCTGTTAGCTTGTATAACCTTTTTTTTTGTATTAATCTTTTTCTTTTCTGTGTGTGTGTGTGGTGTGGAGTGTGTGTTTGTTTTTTTAGGAGCTGCGGCCTTTTTGGCTTAGGAAATTGATCGTTTCCCTCCTATCTTTGGTGGTGGTGTCTACAACGTGTGCTGTGACCGATCATTTCACTGGGGCTCTTTGTGCTGTGAGAGTGAGTGTGCAGTGTGTGTGTGTGAGGGGAACGTACACATCTCTTGTGAGGCCGCAGCTTCCTTTTTGTGAACATTGCGTTTGTGGTTTGTCATTTGTCTGTGCATGGTTTTTATTATAAATTTATAATAAACTTTTGGTAATTTTGTATAAATACCTGTGTCTCCATGTTTTTCTGTCTTTAGTGGGGAACCTGTGCGCGGGTATATTATTCCCTGGGTGAAATTCCCAGGGTGGCGTAGTCTAAACTAAATTCTATAACATCTATTGTGTCCTTTGTCCCTGTGGTTGCCACATTAACATGATGGTTGCTGGTGTCTTTGGTGATGGAGAACTGTCCCTGTAGAGACTGAGCATAATATACAGACTTGAGCCAGTGTCTATAAATCCAATCCACTCCAGTGCTTTCCCTGGTTTCTGACGGATCCAGTGCATCCAGAAGCAGTGCAGGACAGAGTCACTGATTCTCCAGGCTTTTTCACCACAGAATCTGAGGAGGTCAAAGACTGACCACTAACAGCTGAAAAAGATAAAACAAATAATGTTAGATGATTAAGAAGAGTGGAACTATGATAATACTCAGAACAAATTTGAATTTCTCACATGAAATAATCATTAGTAGGAGTCCATACATTATGTCCAAAACAGTGATAGGTTACACTGCAGATGTTTTAGTCACTGGACACACGCACTTGAAAGTTCAGCTTTTAACAAAGCCTTTGAGAAGTCTGGGAGACACTGACCCTTCTCACAAAATTATTTGCATCTGAGCATTACTACAGTAGACAAAGAAAAAGTTCTTCACTTATATTTTAATGAGAAGAGTTATATTACTTCATCTGATTATTTTTGTTCAGGTATGTGTTAATGTATCTTTGTTACCTAGTGATATAATTATACAAAATATGAAACATGGACAAAACACATCTAACAGTATATAATGCACAAAACAGGATGTGTGCTCAGATGTGCACTCTCAAACCTGTGCACTCAAATCTTTATAACTGTCTTCTCTCCTGGAATGAATCTTTCCAGAAGCTCATCAACACCAGACTTCCATGACTGACTGGTGAAATAACACAGTACCTTTCTGTATATATATATATATATATAAAAACAGATACTGGTCAGTGTATTCTCATTATTTTATTATTTAGCATAATAGTTATAATAATTAAGTGCCTATTCTAAATAGGTAGGCATATTTATTAAATAATTTTATGTATATCAGCAAGTGAACAATTTGTGCCAAGCTTGAGAGAAGAATGTTTTGTTTAGGGCCGGCCCCTGGCATTGGTGACAGTTGGCTAGGGCGCAAAATAACTGGGGGGCGCTGCATAAAAAGGTTATTTTGTTTTTTGGTCGAAAGTGTGCACTCTTGTGACCATCCTGCACCAATATATTTAAGCAAAATAATATCTGACAGACTATACATGGGGATTGTTAGAAGGCCATGATGGTCAGAGGCTTGGATAGACAAATTACGCCGGGATGCCGAGGTCACACCTCTACTGTTTTCGAAAAAGACATATATATATATATACATACATATTGTGACGTGTGTCCCGAGCGCTCGTCAGCGTCGCCCTGGCAACACAGTGGAATCACCGGCACTAGCTCGTCACGGGCTGAGCGGCCGCACCTGCAGCTCGTTAAGCGGCGTCTACTTAAGCCGGGGAGGAAAACAGTATGGTGAGCAATGTCTCCCGACGCAGACACTAACTCTTTCCTCTTCTGTTATAGAGAGCAGCGTGTGACCGTCAGCCCCAACCAGGAGAGCACAGCACGGGATCCACCACTCAAGGCACAGAGAGCACGAGGGAGTTGGAGCACTACGGAGAGCACCGTCTTCACTCAGAGCACAAAGTTTTTCAATAAATCCACCCTTCGGGGATTTTCTATGTCTATCGGTTGTCGTGTAGTTCCTCACCTCGCCACACTGGTGGAGAATGCGGGCAGAAGAGTGAGGTGGACACCGACAACCGACCCCCGAGGAGATCGTTAAAGTCACCGTCACCCATTTTTTTTTTTTTTTATTGTTTTTTTCTTTTCCCTCTGCTCTGTTTCCACAGGCGGCCGCTCCTCCCCCGGCATGGAAGAGCTGCTTAAACACCTCACCGAGGTGAGCATCCGCCAGCAGCAAATAATGGAGCACATGGCCTCACGTCAAGGAGACGCCGAACGTGAGCTCGCCGCCCTCCACACCGCCGCCCACCGCACGCCGCTGCCTGACCCCCGGGTGGCGGAAGGAGAGGATCTACAACCGGCTCCCCACCCCACCCCCCATTTCGTCATCCAAAACGGCCTGCTTTACTGTGTCGCGCAGCGAAGGGGGGAGGAAAAGACGTTGCTGGTGGTACCGCGAAGCAAAATCCAGACGGTGTTGGAACTCGCCCATGCCCACCCGATGGCTGGCCACCTCGGCGCTCAAAACACCGCGCAACGGATCCGGGATCGCTTCCACTGGCCAGGACTGGAGGCGGATGTCAAGCGGTACTGCCAAGCTTGCCCGACGTGCCAACGGACATCGCCACATACTCCTCCCCCCAGCCCGCTGATCCCGCTGCCTATCATAGAGGTGCCCTTCGAGCGCATCGGGATGGACCTGGTGGGGCCGCTGCCGAAGTCCGCCCGGGGGCATGAACACATCCTAGTTATCGTGGATTATGCCACCCGCTACCCAGAGGCCATTCCCCTCCGCAAGGCCACCGCAAAGAACATCGCACAGGAGCTCTTCCTACTGAGTAGTCGGGTTGGCCTACCAGCGGAGATCTTGACCGACCAGGGCACCCCTTTCATGTCCCGGATCATGGCTGACCTCTGCAAGCTCCTCAAAGTCCGGCAGATCCGGACCAGCGTGTACCATCCACAAACTGATGGGCTCGTGGAACGTTTTAACAAGACCCTTAAGCAGATGCTGCGACGAGTCGTGGCCGAGGACCAACGCGACTGGGACCAAATGATCCCGTATGTGCTGTTCGGGATCCGGGAGGTGCCCCAGGCTTCCACCGGCTTCACGCCCTTCGAGCTCCTCTTCGGCCGCCAACCCCGAGGGCTTCTAGATGTCGCCCGGGAAGCCTGGGAGCAACAGCCTGCGGTATGTCGGACCACCCTCGAGCACATCAAGGCCATGAGAGAGCGGATCGATAGGGTCATGCCATTGGTCCGGGAGCACCTTTCCAAGGCCCAGCAAGACCAGCAGCGCCTCTTCAATCGGGCCGCCCAACCACGGGAGTTCCAGCCGGGAGACTACGTCATGGTTTTGGTCCCCACCTCCGCCTGTAAATTCCTGGCACGCTGGCAGGGCCCATACACGGTCACCGAACGGGCAGGACCCGTCACCTATAAAGTGCGCCAACCAGGTCGCCGAAAAGAGGAGCAGCTCTATCATATAAATCTATTGAAGCGCTGGGTGGGGACCGGACCCCAGCTCTCAGCCCTCGCCACCACCTCTCCCGTGGTTGTAGACATGGATCCCAATCTCTCCGCGGCCCAGAAGACGGAACTGCAGCACCTGGTCGGTCAGTTCTTGGATGTGTTCTCCCCCCTGCCAGGGCGGACGACCGTCATCCAGCACGAAGTCCGAACACCACCAGGAGTTATCGTCCGGCAGCGGCCCTATCGTGTCCCGGAGGCTCGGCGACACGCAATCGAGACAGAGGTACAGGAGATGTTGAAGTTGGGGGTAATTGAGCCCTCGCGGAGTCCCTGGTCCAGCCCCATCGTAATGGTCCCGAAGCCCGACGGCACCCTCCGGTTCTGCAACGACTTCCGCCGCCTAAATGAGGTCTCTGAATTCGATGGCTACCCCATGCCCCGGGTCGATGAGCTCCTGGATCGACTGGGAAGGGCCCGGTTCATATCGACTCTCGACCTCACCAAAGGTTATTGGCAAGTCCCTCTGTCTAAGGATGCCAAGCCCAAGACAGCCTTCTCAACCCCCAGTGGCCACTGGCAGTACCGGGTCCTTCCCTTCAGCCTGCACGGGGCCCCCGCCACCTTCCAGAGGCTCATGGATGTCCTGCTGAGGCCCCATATGGCCTACGCCGCGGCCTACATCGACGACGTGGTCATCCATTCCGAGACCTGGGGGGAGCATTTAGAGCGGCTCCGGAGGGTGCTGCTGGAACTCCGCCGGGCGGGGCTCACCGCCAACCCCCGGAAATGTCACCTGGCTCTCTCCGAAGCCAAGTACCTGGGCTTCTGCGTGGGTCGCGGCCTCATCCGCCCCCAGGAAAAGAAGGTGACAGCTATCCTCTCGGCACCGCGGCCCACTACCAAGACCCAGGTACGAGCCTTTTTGGGGTTGGCGGGATACTACCGTTGTTTTATCCCTAACTTCTCCTCCTTAGCCTCTTCCCTGACAGATCTGACCAGGAAGGGGCAACCCGAGAAGGTAGCCTGGAGTCCAGAAGCGGAAGAGGCATTCCAGCAGGTGAAGTCAGCCCTCACCACGGAGCCAGTCCTGCGAGCCCCCGATTTCAACTGCCCCTTCCTGGTGCAAACCGACGCCTCAGACACCGGGTTGGGAGCAGTTCTCTCCCAGGTCCAGGACGGCGAGGAACACCCGGTGATCTATATTAGCCGGAAGCTGACCCCGACCGAACAACGGTATGCCGCCGTGGAGAAGGAAGCATTGGCTGTCAAGTGGGCAGTCCTGGAGCTTCGCTATTACCTCCTCGGCCGCCGGTTCACCCTGCTGACAGATCATGCGCCACTGCAGTGGATGGCCCGCGCAAAGGACACCAATCCCAGGGTGACCCGGTGGTTCCTTGCGCTCCAGGACTTCCACTTCACCGTACAACACCGGGCGGGGACAGCCAACGCCAACGCGGATGGCCTCTCCAGGATAGGGGCAGCTTTCACAGGTCTGTCAGGCTCCACTCCCCACCCTCCCCATATCTCCCCATTGTTACGCTTAGGGGGGGGGGAGTGTGACGTGTGTCCCGAGCGCTCGTCAGCGTCGCCCTGGCAACACAGTGGAATCACCGGCACTAGCTCGTCACGGGCTGAGCGGCCGCACCTGCAGCTCGTTAAGCGGCGTCTACTTAAGCCGGGGAGGAAAACAGTATGGTGAGCAATGTCTCCCGACGCAGACACTAACTCTTTCCTCCTCTGTTATAGAGAGCAGCGTGTGACCGTCAGCCCCAACCAGGAGAGCACAGCACGGGATCCACCACTCAAGGCACAGAGAGCACGAGGGAGTTGGAGCACTACGGAGAGCACCGTCTTCACTCAGAGCACAACGTTTTTCAATAAATCCACCCTTCGGGGATTTTCTCTGTCTATCGGTTGTCGTGTAGTTCCTCACCTCGCCACAATATATATATATATATATATATATATATATATATAAGGATCCAGTGTTTGTAGCTGGATCTTTATAATCTGCCATGGAGACTCTGAACTGTTGTATAAAATCAATATCACATTTGCACTTGTGCTATTCAGGACAAAAACAGCACTTGTGTGATATTGCTTAATTGAAATCTTGAATTTTAGGTGAAGCATTCTATACATTCTACACACAAGCAGAGGTTTAGCATGAGCATTGGGCCCCTTGTTAAGAAGGTGCTGATGGTTTTTGCAGGTGGTTAACTGACCTTTTTATAGTTCTTTTCCCTGTTTCCATTTTGGTTTCCTCAAAAATTACCTGTATTACAGTGTATGATGTAGCTGTCCATCAGTGTAAACAATGTGCAAAGTAATTAAACCAAAAAGTACACGATTTATAAAGTTATTGGCTTCTAAAGTAAGGAGTCGACTCTGAATCAATGAAACGAGTCGTTATAGATTTCAAATCTTTTGCCCATCTCTATGTACGTTACTAGGAACACTTTGCATAACAATCTCCGCCTACCGTGTTGAGAGAAACAAAACTCTGACCTGCCCCACCCCCCACACAGACGCTCTGGTTGGTGTGATAGCATCATGTCGAGGAGACAGTGTGTTTTTAATTGTAAAGGCAAAGTAAAGTTTGTTTTATTTTCACTGCCAAAGAAAGAAGATCAGAACAACCAATGGCTAAAATTCATTTTTACCACAATACCAGAGCAGTACAACAAATCCCTTTTGTTGTGTTCACAACATTTCACTGATGACTGCTTTTCTAATCTCGGTGAGTTCAAGGCGGGATTTTCAAAGCGTTTGGCCATAAAAGAGGGTTTATTACCAACTTTATTTGGACCAACAAGCATCTCCGAATCACAACGCGAAGTATGATTATGAAGTTATGTGTTTGTTTTCTCCCGAGCGTCTTATCAGTATGTGTGCTGTCTGCAGCCTGTCTGCGCTGATCGTCATGTACAAACACGTCATTAAAATGAAGTGTAACTCCATGAATACTCAACGAAGAGACATGAGAGATATATCTATAGAAAGCTTGACATGTCTACTTTAAAACTAAACAAGTGCTGCTGACAAATATTCTGTGATAAAGTAATCCATATGGAAACAACGCGATATCTGTTTTTCACGTCTCCCTTCACTATATCTAATGTGACCACGACCCCGCGCTGAACGCGCTATTCAGATTCAAACTGAAGCGCGCGGCTTGAATACGCCCACACAGAAGAAAAAGCAGCGAGACTGTTCAAGTGTTTTATTTTACTGTTTGCTTCGCGGTGAGAGGAATAAGACATAATTCACCCCCAAAAAATGCTAATGCATTGTTTACCGTGAAGTTGTGTGCGGAACAACCAATCAAAACTATGTCAGTTGACCAATCAGAACACAGTATGCTACTGAAAGGTGGGGTTTAAGGAAACTGAATCTTTTGAACAGCTTCGTGCTAACCGTTTGGGGATCTCTGAGAATTGAGGTAATTTTAAAATGATATTTTGACAAACTGACAATGTTTTTTAACCTTGGATGGATTTAAACCTAATGTACAGGACTTATAAACAGTGATAGGAAGCTTAGAATTTTCATCTTACTGGCTCTTTAATACTTGCAATGAATTATAACCAGGTATATTTAACTTTTGAGCTAATTTACTACATATATATATATATATATATATATATATATATATATATATATATATATATATATATATATATATATATTTATTTATTTATTTATTTATTTATTTATTTAAAATCTGATTTGTTAATTTTTTTGAACTTCAGGGCCACCTTATTTCTGAGACTGTCCAGTTACCCACACTTGTCTCAACCACTTGAGAGCATGTGCACACAACAGGAAGTAAGTGTTCAAGACTGTCCCAGGCATTTAAAACAACAGAGCACAGTGCATTTAATACACATATAATCCACACATTTGAATACCTTTCTGGAGTACAGTATGTATTTTGTACAACATTTAAAACTGTTTTTTTTTTTTATCATTTAATTAAAAGCACCACATTAAATTGTCATTAAATTGTGTATCTGTTATTGGGACTAGTTAACAGATATTTATAAGTTTATTTTAAAATGCAAAGTACTGAAAATCAAAACAGAGCTCTGATTATACACTATTAGCAGAGACAATTTATAAGAGACATGCCACTTCCTCAATTCTCAATACAATTATATAAGGACAACCCGTAATGGCAAAGATGGCAGTTGTATGCACATATCCCGCCCCTCCCGCTCGAAAGCCAATCATCTGCTTTTAACAGTCAAGCCGGGAAACATTTAAGCCTATCCTCTGGTTCCACTGACGTATGCCCACAGTTGAGGAACCCTTGTGCATGCTTAGTAAAAGTATAACCTGTGGGGAAACAGGCGTTTTAAACTTTATTTTGGGGCAAATTCATAAAACATTTTCAGCAATTTTTATCATATTTTACTTGCAGTTCTGACTCTCTGCCCATTCATTTAGATAGGAGCCTGGTCTTGTTAGTCTGAAATAGCTGCTCGGGGGTGTTGCCAAGATGGGGACTTTGCTAAAAACACAAAGGACTTTGCTATAAGTGTGTCCCATCGGGTAATGGAAAGATCTACACACACTTGTGGTCTTCATGCCCACCTAGGCCAATCACAGGAAATATGTCATGTAAGAAGACAAGTGCTCAAGTGCAAGTGTGGGAATTTGGACAAACCCTCAGTGTTTGTTTTACTCCTATCCTGCACCTGGTTAACAGTCAATCCACACTAAAACACACAGTGCAGGCTTCAGCACTTCCTCTTTTCAAGTTTAACTCATTCGCACCAATAGAGGACAGAACATGTAAGTTCATTGCTTATCTATGCAAAAGTCAATTTTCTATTTTACATACATGTTCTGATTATTTGTGCAAAATAAGTGATGCGTGTTTACAGAATGTGTGATTATAAATATATAGGTTTCATTATGTTGTTGTAAGTTTATTAAGTTTTTAATCTGTGGTAGTATTTTGTGACCGTTTCAACTGGAATAATCTGGTGTGCTTATATTAAAGTTAGTTTATAGAGGACAGACTGACAACGTTTGGCATGGTATTTTTCGATTCATGTTTGTCTTATTTGTGTTTTCCTATTTGTTAATTTTACATATTTATTCTATCATTTATTTCACCTAAAGATAGGAATACCCTGATTTAATCAAACACATTAATTAAACTGTCAGTTTAACAATATGAAAACTTGTAAACTTGAGTTTTTGACTCATCTCTTGGTAACGTAAATTAACCACATAATGAATTACTAAAACAGACATACAGTATACTGAAATGAGGTTATAGACATTTTTTGAGATCATTATACAGCTGGCTGTATTTTTATACAACACCACAAGCTCTTGTCTTACAGTGTCTCTTGCACAGTAGTAAACAGCAGTGTCTTCAGTTTTCAGACTGCTCATCTGAAGGTACAGCTGATTCTTGTTGTCATCTCTTGAGATGGTAAATCGTCCCTTAACCTTGTCAGAGTAATAGATATAGCTATTGCCATCAGATAATGTTGCTACCCACTCTGGTCCTTTCCCAGAAGCCTGTCTGATCCAAGCCATCCAGGAGCCACCAAAGTTAAAACCAGAAGCAGTACAGGTCAGTTTATGAGACTCTCCTGGTTTAATGACTACAGCTTCAGATTCCACCAGTGTCTGGCTCCTGCAATCTGAAAATTGAGAAAACAGCAGAATTTAGAATCATTATCGTATATTAGCGTGCAAATTAAAGTCTGCATTGGCAAATTGCATAGTTTTTTTTTTTTTTTTGCAGTACCATGTAATGAAGAGATCATTAGCACAACAAAGAAAATCGTCCTTTGCTTCATCATTAACCTGTTGTCACAAGAAGTTGTGAAAGAATTGCTGCAGACCAGGAAGAGTGGAGGTATATGTGTGTTTCTGAACAGATTGTGATGAGAAACACTTTGCATACTTGGGATGCCATCTAGTGGCTGAAATATAAAGAGAGAGGTGAACCACCTGAACTCTCTAAATCTCAGAGCTCTCATTGACTCTAGCAGCCACATCAATGCTTCAGTTGCCAGTCTAAAACTGAACACTGTTGTTACTGAAAGCTACTATAGTCAGGTTGATACATTCATTATTTTTTTCTGGAATAAAACCAACCTATTTAGAAGTTAGCACACTTTAATCCATTTCTATATTTCATTGTATAGTTCTAATTCATTAATTTGTTCATGCTTCTATTCAATCAAAGCAGCAGAATTCAGTTTAATCAGACATTTACAGTTTTAAAATGATTTCACATACAGTATGTCCTTGCAGTAAATGTTTTGCAATTTAAAGTAGTTTGATTATTTGTTATATTACGAATATAATGCTCCATATTTCTCCTTCATTAAATCATCAGTAAGTGCATTGTATTCTGATAGTCTTTATTTAAATTACAGGAGTCAACATTTGAAGTGGATCAAAAAAGTTAATCAAAGTTGTTCTAAGACAAGAACAGGTATTGATCAAAATTCATGTATAACTTTGATGAAAGGTTCTGATCCACTTCAAATTTTGACTACCATAGTTGACATATGTTTTTAAAACACGTTAAAATATAATTTAGCTAATAGTAATATTTAATTGTGTGGGAAAGTGGCCAGTAAAGCTGACAGAGAATCAATAAAGAGAGCAACTCTTTAATTCCCCAGATGTATGAATTTTCAAGTCACGCCTGACTGACTTCACAAACACCAGGCATGCAGGTTTTTGATGAACACTGCAGTCTTTTGCTTAACTGTGACTCTCGTGCACAATAGTAAACGGCTGTGTCTTCAGTTTTCAGACTTTTTATCTCCAAGTACAATGTGTTTTTGCTGGTGTCTTTTGTGATGGAGAACTGTCCCTGTAGAGACTGAGCAAAAATAGTGCCAGTGCCACTGTCAATACGCCCAATCCACTCCAGACCTTTCCCTGGTTTCTGACGGATCCAGTGCAAATAGCTAAGGGAGAGTCCAGAAACCACACAAGACAGTGTGACTGATTCCCCGGGTTTCTTTACCTCAGAGCCAGAGGAGGTCAGTGACTGTCCATGTGCACCTGGAACAGAGACAGAATGTTTGTGTAATTACAATTCTGGGTGAAATGTTCACATTCAAAACCTTTTAATAATATATTTTTAATGGTAAACAGATTTCAACTTACATGAAACTAGTACGAGCAGAAAAAAATAAATCAGATTCATCTTCAAAGCAATAAAATTCCATGCAAAAATTATGCTACTGGTGTTTGATGAAGCTTTTAAAAATCGAAGTGTTCATCAGAGAGAACTGACTCTACTTGTATATTTCAGACTTGATTTGAATAAGGGTGGGACTCAATCTGCTGCACTTCCCTCAGGGTCCCAGTGTTAATCACAATTCACCATATCACTTTATGCTATCATAAGTGTGTTGTTTATATGTTATTATTTTATTGGTGCTGAAGACATTTCAGGCTATATATTCTTTAATACATGAAGCACAAACCTGATTGATAACCTCTACATTTTATTATTATTATTATTATTATTATTATTATTATTATTATCATTTTGTGTTTGACACAGTAAAACATAACTCTTGACACAGTAATACATAACTGTGTCATCAGTCTGCAATTATTTCCCTGTAGAGTTACACGCTGCTGGTGGTATTCTTTGTGATACTAAACTTGCTTTCCAAAGAATATCTGAGTAATGGTGGCACCTCTCCAGATGTAATTTATAAATTCCAGTGTTTTTCCTATGCATTGTCAAGTCCAACCTGTTGCATAGCTATTGTCTGTAAGGGAGTATCCAGACACCTTACAAGAGAGAATCGGTAGTGCTCCAGGCTTCATAATGAGCTAAATCTAGAGCTAATCTAAAAAAGGTAATGGAGATTGTGGCATTTATTATATTTTTGCAATGAGTGCCTTTAGTTTATTCACAGGATAATGTTTCCATATCAAAAGTACAAAAACTGTAGAGAACATGTCACAGTGTCTGGGTTGTGTTCCCTGGGTAACCACTAGATGTCCTCTTTCCCCACAATCTCTGTCTAATCATTGCACTCAGCAGTCACTGGTCATTAATCATTGCACTCAGCCAATTCCCCATTAGCATTGTAATTTCCCTGTGTATTTATACCCTCTCTGTTTTAGTATGTGTCACGGAGTCCTTGTAGTTTTCACGACTATTCTAGTCTTGTTCTTGCCCGTTTGTTTAGTGTTTGTTCATGTTTGATTTGTTACTTTGGTTTTGACCCCTGCCTGGACTGATTACGATTTGGATTACCCCAATAAAAGCTTACCTGCATTTGGATCTCACTCCCCCTGTGTTTTCTGGATCACGATCGTGACAGAACATGATTACTGAAGTTTTGAGCTGAAATATTAAACACCCTGTGAAACACAGAGATAATAAAATATATTATGCTAGCGTAAGAGTGAGGTGGAGTTGAATTTGCATGCTGAGTATGGTATGAAATAAAAAACAAGCGTAAAAAAAAATAAGATGATACTGTCACGTATGGTGATACAAGAAGCACGGGAGAGATCCAAATGCAGGTAAAGACTCAGACAGACTGGGTATTTATACACAGAAGTATAATGGGGGAACAGGAGACATGTGAGGGAACAATCAATTAACTAAAACAAGGAGGAAGGTGACCAAATAAGGGAACAGGAAGTGATAAGATGACAGACACTGTGGGAACGGAGGACACCTAGTGGACACCCAGGGAACACGACCCAGACACTGTGACAGAACCCCCCCCCCTCTACGGAGCGGCTTCCAGACGCTACACGATAGACAACACAGAGACCAGGAGGGAGGCGGACAGGCGGAGGCTCAGGGGGAAGGATGGAGGGCCAGACTAACAGAGAGGGAACAGAGACAGTAACATGAAGCCCGCCCAGGGCGGAGCAGAAGACCACCATATCCGTGTGGTCAGAGCGGAAGCCCCCCAGGGCAGAGCAGAAGACCACCACGTCCTCGTGGTCGACGTCGGAGTCCCCCAGGGCGGAGCAGATGACCACCACGCCCCTGTGGTCGATACCGGAGTCCAACAGGGCGGAGCAGAAGACAAGCACGCCCCTGTGGTTGAGGCCGGAGTCCCCCAGGGTGGAGCAGCAGACCACCCAGTGACTTGACTTGACTCTGGAAGTTCAACGGTGACTAGCCCTGACTCTGGAAGGTCATCGGTGACTGGCCCTGACTCTGGAGGGTCCACAAACACCTGATTTGACTCAGGAGGGTCCACAAACACCTGACTCAACTCTGGAGGGTCCGCTGGCACTTGACTCGACTCTGGAGGGTCCGCTGGCACCTGACTCGACTCTGGAGGGTCCACTGGAACCTGACTCGACTCTGGAAGGTCAACAGGAACTAGCCCTGACTCTGAATGGTCAACGGTAACTAACCCTGACTCTGGAAGGTCGACGGTGGCTAACCCTGACTCGGGAGGGTCCATAAACACCTGACTTGACTCAAGAGGGTCAACCGGGAACTGATTCAACTCTGGAAAGTCAATGGGCACCTGACTTGACTTTGGACTGCTTGTAGAGACATGAGACGCCTCGGCTTCGGGCACCACCTCTGGATCGGCCTCGGGCACCACCTAGGTAACGGCCACGGGAGCGGCCTCTGGCACCGCCTCGGCCTCCGGAACAAAATCGGGCACCGCCTCGGCCTCCGGAATAGCATCAGGCACCGCCTCGGCATCGGGCACCGCCTCGGCCTCCGGAACAGCATCGGGCACCGCCTCGGCCTCCGGAACAGCATCGGGCACCGCCTCGGCCTCCGGAATAGCATCAGGCACCGCCTCGGCATCGGGCACCGCCTCGGCATCGGGCACCGCCTCGGCCTCCGGAACAGCATCGGGCACCGCCTCGGCCTCCGGAACAGCATCGGGCACCGCCTCAGCATCGGGCACCGCCCCGGCCTCCGGAACAGCATCGGGCACCGCCCCGGCCTCCGGAACAGCACTGGTCACCGCCTCGGGGACGGCACCGGGCTTTGAGGAATGGTAGACGCCTGTCTCCTCCTCCTCCACCCTCTATGATGGCGAGTCGGTGGCACCTTGACGAAAGACTCAGGCGTTGAGTCAGCAATCTTGTCTGGCAACACAGGTGTAGATTCCCTGGTGAGACGGTGGCTCTGGTCCCTCCCACGTAAGCCCTGAGTCGAAGGGGGGACATGGTGGAGAGCGATGCTGAGCTTCCTCTCACCCACCTCCTCCTCGTCGACCTCCCCAGGTCATGCGAAATACGACCAGGCGGGTTCCCTCAAAGCGATCGCTTCTCTCCCGCTCGGTGGCTGGCCGACATACCACTGGATCTCTGCATGACGGAGTCCTTCAGTCACGTACGGTGATACAAGAAGCACGGGAGAGATCCAAATGCAGGTAAACAGGTTTATTGAGGGGCAATCCAAAGAGTAAACAGTCCAGGCAGGGTCAAAACCAGAAAATCCAAAAACATAAAAACAAACAGGGTGGTGTTAGCGCAGTGGATAAGACACACGTCTGTGGTGTGGGAGACCCGGGTTCGAATCCACTGTGAGACACCAATGTGTCCCTGAGCAAGACACTTAACCCCTAGTTGCTCCAGAGGCGTGCGACCTCTGACATATATAGCAATTGTAAGTCGCTTTGGATAAAAGCGTCAGCTAAATGAATAAATGTAAATGTAAATGTAAATGTAAACAAAAACACATGGGAAGAGCAGACTCTGGAAAGTATCATACATACGACAAGGACTCCGTGACAAAGACTCAGACAGACCGGGTATTTATACACAGAAGGATAATGGGGAAACAGGAGACAGGTGGGGGAACAATCAATCAACTAAAACAAGGAGGAAGGTGACCAAATAAGGGAACAGGAAGTGATAAGATGACAGACACTGTGGGAACGGAGGACACCTAGTGGACACCCAGGGAACACGACCCAGACACTGTGACAGATACCACAAAAAATGATTTAGTGACTATCTAGTTTGACCTATGACCAGACTGTGGTCGGTGCTATAGTATATAGTTTATTTAAAAAAATATCCACTTTTCACACTTTTTTCAGTTTGAGCTTTATGTCTGTGTTTTGGAAAGGCTTGAACATTTTTGTGTTTTGTACCTGTTTACATCACATCATTGTGAAGGCGTATAAACTGCCACCAGGCCAGCAATGATCTTATGTGTGAACAGTTTTTGCTGAGCCTTGTAGTCTTATTGTGACTGTGGTGCACAGTCATGAAGCTTTTCACCTCTAAATACAGTAGTTTTTTCTGGCGTCTGTGGTGATGAAGAGCTGGCCCTGTAGAGACTGAGCATAATATACAGTTCAGATATACACCCAGGCATGTTTTGGCCATAGGGACTTTCCCCAGTCAAGTAATGGGCCGTTTGGAAGATTTCCCCCTGCCCTATATAAAGCACTGTTTTTAAAATGCAGCACATCTGTAAATATGTATGTGTGATGCAAAGGTGCTACATGATTAAACAGTGCATCTGCCAGCTGTGAACTTCTGCAGCTCTGATAAATTGTGCAAGTCACTTGATCCATTCAGATTTGACTCAGAATATTGGGTTGCACGTTATTTTACAGTACGTGTACTAACATGTACTTATAGTGTACTTACAGTGTATTTATCTAAGAAGGTTCTGGTAACACAAGGTAACTACATGGGTTAGGGTTAGATTTAGTGGTAGGTTCAGGGTTAGTACCTAGTTATTACATAGTTATTGTAATTACTATTATAAGTACATAGTATGTACATGAGGAACAGGACTGTAAAATAAAGTGCTACCGAATATTGTTATGCAAAAGTGTTGCAGTTATTACTTATTAAATACTAGGAAATATAAATCACTTTCATAGACGTTGTTTTCATAACTTCTAATTTGGTTACATATATATTTTTTCATAATAAATTGTATAGTATATTTATTTTATAAACTAAAACAAGGAGCATGTTTTAATGTGATTATGATCTTACTAATAGTTTAACATTTGAATAATTCTAATGAATTTTAGCTGAGTAAAATGATAATTAAATTAGTGTCTTATAAATTACGTCTTACTCCTTATGGTACTGTCATTCCAAACCTGTATGACTTATTTCTTTGGAATATAACAGATCATTTGATAATTATTTTTATTTATTTATCTATTTATTCAAATAGCTGCCCACTGCTCCGGGTGTGTGTTCACGGTGTGTGTATGTTCACTGTTGTGAGTGTGCACTTTTGATGGGTTAAATGCACAGAATGAATTCTGAGTATGGTTTACAATACTTGGCTGAATGTAACATCACTTTCACTCTCACTTTTTATTTATTATGTTTTAAAGCCAGTGGTTTGGTTACCAGCATTCTTTTAAATTTCTTTCACTGAAGAGAGAAAGTCACATGGGTTGAGAACAACATTATGTGTGTAAACAATGACAATTTAACAGCAGAAATGTACTTTGTTATTCTAGCTAAAATGCTTTAAGGTCAAGTGGATTGCGAGTGCAAGTGACAAAAATGCTGTATTAAGCAGGTTAACTATTTGCAAGACATTCAATAATATATATCATTATTTTTTATTTATTTATTAAATTCAGCAAACCCCAGGAAAAACATTCAGGGCCAAATTGTAGCCCCAGTCCAGCCCTGTATACACCCAATCAACTCCAGAGCTTTCCCTGGTTTCTGTTGTATCCAGTGTACACTGTAAAAAAAAATTGCCGTTAAATAACAGTAATTTTCTGGCAGCAGGGGCGCCAGTAAAGTACTGTTAATTTACAGCTCTTAACCATTAATTTACCACTCTTATTTTTTAACAGTATTTTACCGTAAATTCTACCATGGAAATTAACTCCACTCCCACTGCTTCAAACAGTTCGAGTTTTTAAAACTAGCATTCCTACGATGTTAGCACTATGAACTTATTTCATTTGAGTCCACTGAGAAGGAATATTTCTTAATATAACGATGCAAACACTTAATGTGCAGTAATAAAGTAACTAAATACATGACTTTTACTCAAATCACTGCAGCTCATTGTCAGCTATACCACACATGTATATGCTGAAGTACTTAACGCAGAGATCATCACTGTATCAGCGACTCCACATTTACTGCCTTTATATAAAGCAGCAGAAAATCAGAAATTGTGGCTCATCATTGACTGAAGCACAGGCTCTACTCTCCAGCACAATGGTGAACAACAAAACTACATTAAACTAAACGATTTCTCTTGTGCAAACACACATTAATACAGTCAAGTTCAGTATTTACTCTCATTATCAGTGTATGACTTTGCCTAGTTTTTTTTCTATGGATGTTCACAAATATTTTAGTTAAATTAATTTTTTTTCATTTGGTAAATCTGACGTTTACATTTTACAGTATATTACTGTTTTTCCTTGACTTAACGGCAACAAACTGTAGAAAAACACTTTTTTTGCTGGCAACCATTAATTTACGGCAAGAAACAGTTGAAAAACAGTTTTTTACTGGCAGCAGGGGCGCCAGTAAATAACTGTTTTTCTACAGTTTGTTTCCTGTAAATTAATTACAGTTTATTACTGTTAAATTATGTTTCATGCTGTTTTTTCTTCATCTTAAATCTTTAACCCTTTAAACCCCACAAGAAAATCCTCAGTTTTAAATGAACACTTATAATGTGTGCACACTACAGAGTGTTAGAGTAACACCGAATCAGTGAAGTTAATAAGATAATTATGTGATTAATTGATGATTGAGCATTAGTGTAGTGATAAACACCTGCAGAATCACTGAAGGAAAGAGAAACACAAGATCTACAAATGACTTCAGCCACAGCCTTAGATGAAATCAACTGAATAAAAGAATACATCAAATCTCTCAAGATCTGATTAAACAACTATTAAAACAGCTTCACCAGATTCACATTACTAACCAGACTGACTTTATTTCTGTCAGATGTCTACAGAAGAACTTATGGAGAGTTAAATAGGTTTAGATGTTTTTTTCACTACCATGATGGAGATCAGTGTTTACTTTAGTTGGGCTCTTGAACATGACTTTTCAACAACTAAGGTTTTTTTTAACATGCTGTAACAATGCGTCTTTGGAACTTGTTATAGCAAAACAAAAGTACACAGAAGAAAAAAAAAATCTGATATTTTGTTTATATATTGACAAGAACAAACACTATTATTTCTGATCTAATCCCGTGTCTCTTCTCTTATTGAATATTGATATTACAGCATAAGAATGAACACTTCTGAGCCATAAGTTATAAAAGACTGTTAAGAAAATTTCACTCATAATAAAAAAAAAACCTTTGCTGAAATTTAGACAGAAACATCAAGAATCAGCGTATGAATCACAACAATGGTGACAATCCACAAAATAAATGAACAGATCAGCTCTGACCATCACAACACATGCTACTAAAACTTAAAACAAATGCAAAATTATAATCACATAAGAATTCAAGAAAATAAGTGAACAATTCAGGGGCATAATTTATTCATGCCGCAATGCATGCTGGGAGTCATGGATGAGTTTTATCCTGTGCTGGTACCCAGCATGCATTGCATCATAAACCTTTTGATTGTCACCATTGTTGAGATTAATATGCTGATTGTTGATGTCTCTCTTTCAGTGTTGTGAGGACTGCTGCCCGAAATATTTAAAGCTCAAAATTTCATTAAATCCATATCCAGATAATCACATAACCGTTCAATCTTATAAAATTGAAGAAACAAACAAAAGAAAAGTGTTATTCACTCATATATTTCAACACCAAATTATGAATTGACTATTATAGCAACAAGTCAGTCTAGTAGATCATGCTTGACAGAAACCGTCATAGTCACTTGACCATGAAGATTAATATTGCTGTAACAGATGTATCATAAAGATACAAATATAACAATGAAACAAAAGTTGAAGTACAAAAGTCAATGGTCAGGAGCCCAACTAAAGCAAACACTGATCTCCACAATGGTGACGTCAGACGAAACAGTAACATTATCATCTAAATCTCTGTAATTCTCAATAAGATTTTTTGATCTCTGTTCTCTGATCTGATAGAAATAAAGTCAGTCCGGTTAGTAATGAGTGAAGTTGATAAAGCTGTTTGTTGATTGTTGAAATCTTCAGTTGATTTCATCTAAAGCTGTGGCTGAAGTCAGTTGTATTTCTTGTGTTTGTCTTGTTTCTTTTTTCTTCAGTGATTCTACTCGTTAACAGCAGCTGTTGATCATTGTCTGAATTCACTAATTAGTTTTCATTCTCTCTGTTAGGTGGACTATATTAGTAAACTCATGTGGAATAGTGAATGAGGGTGTAGGGTGTGATTTGAAACACAGCCGCTGAGTGTCGACTTTGAACGTTGTTAATTTACGATATATAGCAGCAGGCTACTTCTCGAAAACGATGAATATTACCCAGAATGCACTGTTTTACTGAAAAACAGTATGTTACTGTCGAAATTTGGCCGTTTTTTTACAGCGATTTTTAACAGTGTATGCTGTAATATGTAATATGTCATTGATAGACCAGATATTTTACAGGAGATCTTCATTAAGGTATTTTTTATCAAAACAGGTGACTGTTCCAACCAGATTTCATCACTGCTGATACCTGTGGAATAAAAGACAAGAATAAATGAATACATTAATCAAAGTGCTATCTAGAATACACAAAATGTCAAAACAACCACCATCATCATCATAAGGATGAAATGCCAAAAGCTCAATGACCCCATTGTCAACATGTAAGATGTTACTCAGATGCTTCTGCTAAAAGTAAAGACGTGAAAATAAAAATGATGTCTGGAATTGTTCATTAGAGCCATGTTTTCTTCTTTTCATGTGTTTTAATTACTTTCTCAATACACTGGTCTGATTTTATATATATATATATATATATATATATATATATATATATATATATATATGTATATATGTATATATATATATATATTTTTTCAGAAACAGGTTGTTTTAAATATAGTTAAGAAACTTTCTAACTTTCTTGTCTCCCTCTGCTAAAATCTACATATATTACTATTGTGATACATTTCAATTTGTTTCTATACTTTTTTCTTTTATTAGCTTTGTTTATTGTTTAAAGGGATAGCTCACACAAAAATGACAATTCAGTTATGAATTTCTCAACCTCATGTTGTTCCAAACTCGTAAGACCTCTGTTCATCTTTGGAACACAAATTAAGATATATTTGATGTAATCTGAGAGCTTTCTGACACTGTAAGTGTGTTGATGAGCTGCCGATCTGTTTTTGTCAGTTTCTTTAACCGAACTGATCCACTGTGTCTGTAATACACAGCTGTGTCTTCAGTCTGCAGGCTGCTGATGTCTAAATACAGCTCATTTCGGCCTGTGTCTCTAGAAATAGTGAAGCGACTCTTGAAGGAATTCCCAGAGTCTATTGATCCACTGCCCCATATGATCCCGATCCACTCCAAGGCTTTTCCAGGAGACTGCCTAATCCAAGCTGTGCCCCAGTCTGTGAGGGCATATCCAGAGATCTGACAGGATAACCTCACCGACTGACCAGGAGCTTTAGTCTGTGCAGGAGACGAGTTCAGTGAGATGCCAGAAACATCTGTGAGAAAAAACAACACACTGAGAGTCAATCTCATTTCATCTGTTTCTAACTATATAAACATTTGTAAAAATACAAACAGCAACAAAAAGATTCACAATGATGTGACTGAATGAATCTACTCACATGGCAAAAAGGCAAATAAAATGAATAGAGTTTGACTCACACAGCTTTTAGAGTGTTAGTGGACTGCCCCTCTGCTGGAGGAAACCAACACTCTTATTCTCTCATGGTGAACATTTGCATATCATTATCTGGGTTAAATAAGGATACGATTTTGAAGCTTGAATTTCAGTGTGCTAAAATTGTAAAGAATGCACACAGCAAATGAGAGATCCAATAGGAGTATTTTAATGGGGTAATCCAAAGTCAAAATCCAAAAAACAGGAAAGAGGTCATAACCATAAAATCAGTCCAAAACAATAAACAAGAAAAAAAAGGGAACACGAGAAAGCCGGGTGATGGAACACAAGGACTCCATGAAACACAATGAGACAGGCTGGTTTATATGGACAGGTGAAAACGATAAAAGGAGACAGCTGAGTGCAATACCAGGTGTGCAATGGGCTAGGTGCACAAGATGGCGTCGGTAAGCTTCAGCGACGCGAGTGTGTGCATACTTACTTCCGGTCTTACACTCGCATTGACTTTAAGGGAAACTTACATACGGAACTTGGATGTATATAATTAATGATTTTCAAATTTAACAGCGGATAGTGGTATATCAAAAACATGGGGAAACATCCTCCCTCCCTCTGTGTGGAAATTCATCAAGATACAACGCGGAGATTGCTTTATTCTTCTGTTGATTATGCGGATCAGCATCAGGTCATGTCCACAGGGATTTCTTCTTTCAAACACAAACCTCTCAAATATGCCATACTTTTCATTTTCGAAGAGCTGGTTTTGTTCTGACTGTTATGTAAGATTATTTTTTCTGTTTGTCAAACAAGACGCACAGAGATTTCTGATAAAGCATATTTTATTCACTTTATTTATTTGATAACAATTTATAACTAACTACAATTAAACATAATATAATTATGGTAGGTTTGCATTAAATAAAAGATCGCTGTTTGCATTCATGTGTATTTTTATCTATGTTAATTTGTTTTGTGAAAGATCTGCAGCATAAATCATTATCTGTCTATTAGCAGCAATGTATATTGTTATTCTTCTGCATTATCAGATTAAACAGATATTAAAATTAGTCATGTATTTTTTATTGTGTAAATTATTGTAAAATATGTTGTGAAAATAACGATGAAACAGACTTATGTATGTGTACAATTGAGAAATGGATACTTCTGAAGATAAATCGCAGCCCTCGTCTCACAAGGTAAATATTTAATATAAAAATATTAATAATAATGCAAACATTTTCGAGAAATAAGCTATTTGTACATTTGGTAAGATAAAAATACATTATATAGCTGTGTATACACACCATGAGTTCAACTTTCATCTCGTGAACAGTAGCGAACATTAGTGTATTTAATTCATTCACCGGACCCAAACATACACAAGTTTCAAATCCACTGGCTCAGTTAACATTTATAGTATAGTGATAATAGCAGTGTATATCTTATTTGCATTTGAAGTGATATTATAAATCCTGTAATCATATAGAAGGTAATATTTGGACTTCTCCGGTTCTCTGCAGTGACTTTAAGCACAACCGCAAATATCTACGCACACACTCACAAGACCGGAAATCCAAGATGGCGGAGATGTGCAACTAGCCCATTAACAGTGTTGAATGGGACAAAGGCTTGTGGGAAATGTAGTGCCTGCAGTGGGGTGACTATGGAAAAGTGAGACCACTAGTGGACACCCAGGGAAACACAGACCAGACAATGTGACATTACCCCCACCTTTAAGGAGCAGCTACCAGATGCTCCATCGAACACAAGAACAAACCAAGGAACACAGAGACCAGGAGGGAGGTGAACTGGTGGAGGATAAGGGGGAGGGATGGAGGGCCAGGTCCACAGAGGGAAACAGAGACAGGAAGTGAAAAAAAGGAAAAAAAACAACAACAAGGAGACCAGTAGGGAGGTGGACCAGTGGAGGACCAGGGGGAGGGACGGAGGGCCAGGTCCCTAGAGGGAAACAGACACAGGAAGTGAAAAAAACAAAAACAAAACAAAGAGGCCAGGAGGGAACTGAAAATTCAGGGTCCTAAGGCAGAGCAGACAGTGCAGGAATTCAGGGTGGAGCAGGTGGAACCGGAGCCCACCGGGATGGTGCAGATGGAACTGGAGCCCACCACAGCCAAGCAGATGGGACTGAATCCCACCAGGGCGGTGCAGAGAACCACCATAGCCGAGCAGACGAGACAGAAGCCCACCAGGGCGGTGCAGAGGGCCACCACAACTGAGCAGATAAGACAGATGCCCACCAGGGCAGTGCAGAGTACCACTCAGCCGAGCAGACAAGACAGATGCCCACAAGGGCGGTGCAGTGTACCACCACAACCGTGCGGTCGAGATAGAAGCCCACCAGGGTGGCGCAGAAGACCACCACAACCGTGCGGGTGAGACAGAAGCCCACCAGAGTGGCGCAGAGGACTACCACAGCCGTGCGGGTTGAGACAGAAGCCCACCAGAGTGGCGCAGAGGACTACCACAGCCGTGCGGGTTGAGACAGAAGCCCACCAGGGCGGTGCAGAAGACCAGCACAGTGGGATCAATGGCACAGGAGAGCAAGTCTGGTTAGGTAAGCCTGAAATAGAGAACATGAACAGGTTAAGGGTGGCCTCCGTAGCCCTGAGGAGATGGTAGATGGTATCCATGGCCATGACAGGAAAGGCGGTGAGTTCCTTGATGGCATCCATGGCCATGACAGGATAGGTCGAGCACTCAGGAAGTTCTGCAGGGACGTGAAGAGGCTCTGGTAGTTCAGCAGAGACGTGAAGAGGCTCTGGTAGTTCAGCAGAGACGTGAAGAGGCTCTGGTAGTTCAGCAGAGATGGGAATAGGCTCTGGTAGTTCAGCAGAGACGTGGAGAGGCTCTCGTAGTTCATCAGAGACGAGGAGAGGCTCTGGTAGTTCAGCAGTTACGTGAGGAGGCTCTGGTAGTTCAGCAGAGATGTGAAGAGGCTCTGGTAGATCCATGGTGATTTGACTGGGTTCAGGAAGATTAACTGTGGCTTGACTTCGTTCAGGAAGATCAACGGTGACTTGACTTGACTCAGGAAGATCAACGGTGACTTGACTTTGCTCATGAAGATCAAAGGTGACTTGATTTTTCTCATGAATATCAATGGTGACCTGACTTTGCTCATGAAGATCAACAGTGACTTGACCTTGCCCATGAAGAACAGCGGTGACTTGACCTTGCCCATGAAGATCATTGGTGACGACCTTGCCCATGAAGATCATTGGTGACTTGACCTTGCCCATGAAGGTCATTGGTGACTTGACCATGCCCATGAAGATCATTGGTGACTTGACTTGACTCCTGAGGTCTAACTGTGGTAGTGCTTGACTCATGAGTGTTAATGGTGACTTGACCTGACTCAGGAGGGTCAACAGGAAACGAGAGATCCAGTAGCAGTATTTTAATGGAGTAATCCAAGGTCAAAATCCAAATCCATAAAATCAGTCCTAAACAAGAAACGAGAAGAACACGAGAAGACCACGAGAAAGCCAGGTGACGGAAAACAAGGATTCAAAGATACAGAATGAGACAGGCTGGTTTATATGAACAGGTGAAAACGATGAAAGTGGAGACAGCTGAGTGCGATTCCAGGTGTGCAATTAACAGTGATGAATGGGACAAAGGCTTGTGGGAAATGTACTGCCTGCAGTGGGGTGACTATGGGGAAGTGAGACCACTAGTGGACACCCAGGGAAACACAGACCAGACACTTTGACAAAAAATGCTTTCATACAGGGTTTAACATTTCATCAGAGTGCCAACATTAAATATGTTCAGGCAATAATGGGATAACATTGCATAAGTCCTAATAATAATCTAGTGTATATCCATTTTGTTTTATGGCATGTATTTATGGCTTAAATGGTTTGGACAAACTTCACTCATAAAAGATCATTAGGCATAATTAAATGGATAATTCACCCAAGGATAATTCACCCAAAAATAATTTACCATTCATTCACCCTGATGTCATTCCAGTCCTGTATGATTTTTTTTCTTCTGAGAAACAAAATTGTTTGCTTCATACAATGAAAACAAGTTGAAATATTCTTCATAACAACAACAACAACAATTTCTGTGTTTCTACAGGTCATACAGGCTTGGTAAGACATGAGGGTGATAAATGATAAAAAAAAATTTCAAGAAAGAGTTGAACTATCCTAAGTTGTGTTTGAAGAATCAAACATGAGTGAAAATATGATCATGACTGAGTTTTATTTGACGCATATAATAGATGTTGACTGTAGTAGTTTTGTGTACAGAGCTTGTGCTGTTTTCTCATGTTGTGGTCTTCTGGCACAGTAATACACAGCTGTGTCTTCAGTCTGTAGATTTTGTCCTTTAAGAGTAACCGTGTTGCTGGAGTCACTTTTGGAGATGCTGAACTTGTTTGACAGTGAGTCTTTTTTTGTTATGCTTCCACCTCCCCATATGTGCACAATCCACTCCAGAGCTTTTCCTGCAGGATGTCGTATCCAGGCTGTTGCGTAGCTATCATCAGTAGCAGAGTATCCAGACACCTCACATGTGAGAGTGAGTGAGTGTCCCGGCTGCAGAACTATAGAGTTTGTCTGCGTCAGGACAATATTACACTCCACACCTGTCAAAGAGAAAATAACATTGATAAATTATACAGTTCTGTCCACATAGCTGTATTATTTGCTGATAAGGACACTCACAGGACATTGCTGCCAAAAGCAGTAGTAAATATGTCAGGAACATGATTTGTGTTGATTTCTCTCTGCTCTACTGGGAGATAAACAATAGAAACAGCTCTATTTAAAACACCCTGAGAGGAGGAAACACTGTTTTGCATAGAGTAAAATTATCAAGTATAAAATGCGCATCAGTCACTCAAAATACTGAGCTATTTTTTTATTTATTAATTTATTTTTACAACCTTTTTTCTTTTTTACAATATTCCCTATAAAGAGGATATTTGGTCATAAATGGGTATAAATGTTTATTGCATTTGTTTATTTATAGTCCGTTCTAGTTATTTTAATGTAATATGTAAGAAGTTATTTGTGATCTGTGAGATAAAAATTAATTTGTGAAGTTGTAGACCTTCAGTGGCTTGTAGTTTAGTAAATACAGGCACATACAAAAATCTTATTTTGTGCAGTGTTGTTGCTGTATTTATCACTGTGCTTGTCTTGCACAACAATATACAGCAGTGTCTTCATCCTTTATATTATTAATCTGCAAATACATCTGTTTATTGCTGTTGTCTCTGGAGATGGCGAAGCATTAACATTTACAACAGTACACATGAATAAGTCTGATTATCAACAGGTTTTCAAGAGCCTTACATTCTGTGAGAGCAAACATGAAGATAAAACCCAGTTTAGACACAATATCCATTGTCATGTTGTGAAAAGAGGAAGCTGAAGCATCAATGTCACAAACAAGTTTTTTTTTTGTCTGGAGATGAATAGCTTGGAGAATTTTGAGGAAGACAAATAGAAGTAGGTTTGCATAGGGTGCCCTCTAAAGGTACATTTACATTCCTGTGTCCTTATTAACCTTTGTTACCATGTCTGCCTTAAATTCTATTGTGTGCTACTAATTAATCACTAGGCTATGATAGATGATGTAGGAAAGCACATTCCGGGGCCCAGTTTATGGCGGGGGCCCATCTCTGAAAACAATATTGGACAAAGGTTTGCTACATTTTGATTGGATCTTGTTGGACAAACATAAGCAAACTGTCCATAGACATCAAATAACGATGCTAGGACAACAGCCAGACACCTCTTAGAGGGCAAGAAGAAGACCTTTGGAAGGAAAATTAAGGTTCTGCCCTTCACCCACCAGCAGAGTGATTTATCAGGTTTTGGCCTGTGACTGCCATAAAAATTCTTTAGGAGCTTTTGGACACAGCAGCACTCGGAGAAACAAAGAGAGATCGCAGAGATGGGTCCTCATACTTATTCAGCGAAATACGTATTTTCAGTGTCAGCATGTGTAGTTCAACATCTTAGACAAACTCAGCTGTTAATGGCCAAATAAATACATGCATAAAAACAGTGTTTGTTGTTGATTGGAAAGTGAGAAATGCACTGGTAAAACATTTGTGACACTTTTCTAACTGGGTGTTTTGACTATGCAAATAAGTTCCACAGGAGGAAAGAAGGGTGTGGCACACTGCCCCCCCCCCCCCCACTCTGATAGAAAGAGGCAATCACAGCCTGGAAATGGAGAAACACCGGATTGCAATCTCCTCCTCATCGTAAAGAGATAAAGGTAGCTTCCCAAAAGACACTCCTGGTTCTGAGTCTGAGTACTGCAAAAAAACATTAACAGATAAACTTTTTTGAGTCTAAGCCCTGCATGGGTGAGATGATAACAGATCAACTTATGTTCTGAGTCTGAGTCCTTTCAAGGAAAGGACTGCAACAGATCACCAATGCTCTGAACCTCTGGCCCGTGAGGGAAGAGGCAATAAGAGATACCAAGTCCTGAGTCTCCAGCTTTGAGGCAGCAACAGATATGACCACTTTCTGGGCCTCTAGCCTGTGAGGAGATTAATATTCTACGTTTAGAGCCTTTTCCAGCGAGACAATAACAGATGCAGCACATCTTGAATTTCCATTCTAGAGACAAAAAGCATATCGACCAAGTTCTGAGTCTCTAGCCCAGAAAGGCAGAAAACACTCAGACATCTGCAACAAGGTTAAGCTCCGGCGAGCAAACCTTCACTCCAAGATACCTTTGCTTGTTTGTTCCAGGCTAATGACCTTCTGCATAAAGATGAAATGCCAAATGCTCAATGATCCCATTGTCAACATGTTAGACGTTACTCAGATGCTTCTGCTAAAGGTAAAGACGTGACAATGAAGATGATGTCTGGAATTGTTAATTTAGAGCCACGTTTTCTTCTTTTCGTGTGATTTAATTACGTTCTCAGTACACTGGTCTGATTTTATATGAACAGTATATATATATTTTTTCAGAAACAGGTTGTTTTAAATATAGTTAAGAAACTCTTTCTTGTCTCCCTCTGCTAAAATACATACAATATACATATATTAGTATTGTGATACATTTCTACAATATGTTTCTATGTTGTTTTCTTTCATTAGCTTTGTTTATTGTTTAAAGTGATAGTTCACACAAAAGTGACAATTCTGTCACAAATTTCTCTCCCTCATGTTGTTCCAAACTCGTAAGATCTCTGTTCATCTTTGGAACATTATATATAGGCCTAGGTTGAGTCATTTTACTTACATGGCAATGTGCAGGTCCTTTTCCAGGCTATTAAAGTGAAATAACTGAACATAAATATAGGATATTTGATAAAAATCCTAATTTTAGATTAAATCTTTTGATGGCATTTAAAGGCTTTTGCATTTGAACTCTTCATATATAAAGAGCAAATATCTTTAGCTTTTCAGGGACAGAGTAGTAATGTTATAACAGTATGACTACTCAGTTTGTGTGATAATGTGTCAGAAAGTGATCCTGAAGCTGGTCATTAATTGTGTGTTTGTAAGTGTGTTGATGAGCTGCCGATCTGTTTTTGTCAGTTTCTTTAACCGAACTGATCCACTGTGGCTGTCTTTGCACACTAATACACAGCTGTGTCTTCAGTCTGCAGGCTGCTGATGTCTAAATACAGCTCATTTTGGCTCGTGTCTCTGGAAATAGTGAAGCGACTCTTGAAGGAATTCCCAGAGTGTATTGACCCACCACCCCATATGATCCCGATATACTCCAAGGCTTTTCCAGGAGGTTGCCTGATCCAAGCTGTGCCATAGGATGTTAGGGCATATCCAGAGATCTGACAGGATAACCTCACCGACTGACCAGGAGCTTTAGTCTGTGCAGGAGACGAGTTCAGTGAGATGCCAGAAACATCTGTGAGAAAAAAACGACATTTGTAAAAATACAAACAGCAACAAAAAGATTCACAATGATGTGACTGAATGAATCTACTCACATGGCAAAAAGGCAAATAAAATGAGTAGAGTTTGACTCATGATTGATTTCTGAATCAGACAGTAAACCCACACAGCTTTATCCGAGTGTTAGTGGACTGCCCCTCTGCTGAAGGAAACCGACACTCTTATTCTCTCATGGTGAACATTTGCATATCATTATTTGGTTTAAATAAGGATACAATTTTGAAGCTTGAATTTCAGGGAGCTAAAATGCTTTCATACAGGGCTTACATCTTTAGTTTGCATAGGCCATTTTCAGGAATTCACAAAGACTTCAGAGTGCTAACATTAAATATGCTCATGCAGTAATGGGATAACATTGCATAAGTCCTAATAATAATCTAGTGTATATCCATCTTGTTTTATGGCTTGTATTTATGGCTTAAATGGCTTAGACAAAATTCACTTATTAAAGTTCATTAGGCATTATTAAAGGGATAATTCACCCAAACATGATTTACCATTCATTTACCCTGATGTCATTCCAGTCCTGTATGATTTTTTCTTCCGAGAAACAAAATTGTTTGCTTCATACAATGGAAACAAGTTGAAATAAGTTAGAGATCCCACCAATCTTTCTTATGGGATCTATTCATAACCACACCTTATGTGACACGTGATTCAAATATCAAGTGGTTTAATGATCATGATATTACTGTGCTTGTTTGGCCAGCCAACTCACCTGACCTGAACCTCACAGAGAATCTATGGGGTATTGTGAAGAGGAAGATAAGTAGGCTAACATCCGACAAACAATGGAGGATCTGAAGGCCGCTATCAAAGCATCGTAGGCTTCAATAACGCCTCAGCAGTGCCACCACAGACTGATTGCCTTCATGCCATGCCGCATTGAAGCAGTAATTCACAGTGGTGGACAAAGTACACAAATCAAGTACTTGAGTAAAAGTACAGATACATATAATAAAATATTACTCCTGTAAGAGTAAAAGTACTCCTTTTTCAATTTTACTCAAGTGAAAGTACAAAACTACTCGATTTTTTATGTACTTAAGTAAAAAACTACTGAAAGATAGATGTTTGCAATTTTATATAGGCTACTTAATTTAATTTTATATTAGCACATATTTTTTATAATCCTACTGCTCAAAATACCTGGGATTTTTTCCACTATATGGAGTCGAGATATATTTTTGTTGTTGATAATGGACTGCGCTGATGAGAGTGGTGTTAACTGTGAAGCTTACACTGTGATGTACCTGAGAGAAAACAGAGATGACCATCTGATTTTCACCAGTAAGAACAAAGTATTTTAAAGCTTGTTGTTTTACAGAACATCAAAGTTACAGTACAGACCAAAAGTTTGGACACACCTTCTCATTTAAAGAGTTTTCTTTATTTTCATGACTATGAAAATTGTAGAGTCACACTGAAGGCATCAAGGGCTATTTGACCAAGAAGGAGAGTGATGGGGTGCTGCGCCAGACCTGAACCCACCGGACCTGAACCCAATCGAGATGGTTTAGGGGTGAGCTGGACCGCAGACAGAAGGCAAAAGGGCCAACAAGTGCTAAGCATCTCTCGGGGAACTCCAAGACTGTTGGAAGACCATTTCAGGTGACTACCTCTTGAAGCTCATCAAGAGAATGCCAAAAGTGTGCAAAGCAGTAATCAAAGCAAAAGGTGGCTACTTTGAAGAACCTACAATATGACATATTTTCAGTTGTTTCACACTTTTTTGTTATGTATATAATTCCATATATAATTCCACGTGTTAATTCATAGTTTTGATGCCTTCAGTGTGAATCTACAATTTTCATAATCATAAAAATAAAGAAAACTCTTTGAATGAGAAGGTGTGTCCAAACTGTATATATGACATGAAGTTAGGAAGAACATTAAGGAAAATATAATTATATTTTCATAATGATTTTTTCCTTCTCAAACCTTGTGTGTAGTGTAAAAACACCCCTGGCCAAACGGGGTGCATCTCTTCCCACTTTGATAATTTTTGTAGTTACCATATTCTGAACATCACATCCTTTCTTTTCTACCCAGATGTAATATATATATATAGGTGGTTGAATAAAAATATTTGGACATTATTTATAAAAATTACCTCAACTTAGCACCAGCAAGCTTGCTAGCTAGACAGTTAGCATCAGCTAACAATATTTACTTATTTTCAGTACGGTTATGAATAAACATTAATGTCTGTCTACTCATCTAGTTAATCCAAACAATATACATATGTATAACGTTAATTTTACTGTTGATAAACAATATAAAAACAGACGTCACATAGGACATTTTCATAAAACTGTTAACATTACGGCAGCGGGGAATTTGAACGTGCATGAGTTATTGTATTTAATCTGTGTTATTTTTTTTTTATTTTTTTTTACCTAAAATTGATGACACATCAGATGTGTCTGCACTCGAGCATTTCAGTGGGCTTAAATAGATCACTCTTTACAACGGATTTAATTCCCAAAAAAATGACAATTTTGACCTAAATATGATTTTCAGTTACAATAATTAATCCTAAATTTCGACATTAATAACTTACAGGTCCTTCTCAAAAAAATAGCATTTTGTGATAAAAGTTCATTATTTTCCATAATGTAATGATCAAATTTAAACTTTCATATATCTTAGATTCATTGCACACCAACTGAAATATTTCAGGACTTTTATTGTTTTAATACTGATAATTTTGGCATACAGCTCATGAAAACCCAAAATTCCTATCTCAAAAAATTAGCATATCATGAAAAGGTTCTCTAAACGAGCTATTAACCTAATCATCTGAATCAACTAATTAACTCTAAACACCTGCAAAAGATTCCTGAGGCTTTTAAAAACTCCCAGCCTGGTTCATTACTCAAAACCGCAATCATGGGTAAGACTGCCGACTTGACTGCTGTCCAGAAGGCCATCATTGACACCCTCAAGCGAGAGGGTAAGACACAGAAAGAAATTTCTGAACGAATAGGCTGTTCCCAGAGTGCTGTATCAAGGCACCTCAGTGGGAAGTCTGTGGGAAGGAAAAAGTTTGGCAAAAAACGCTGCACAACGAGAAGAGGTGACCGGACCCTGAGGAAGATTGTGGAGAAGGACCGATGCCAGACCTTGGGGGACCTGCGGAAGCAGTGGACTGAGTCTGGAGTAGAAACATCCAGAGCCACCGTGCACAGGCCTGTGCAGGAAATGGACTACAGAGAAGCAGCACTGGACTGTTGCTCAGTGGTCCAAAGTACTTTTTTCGGATGAAAGCAAATTTTGCATGTCATTCGGAAATCAAGGTGCCAGAGTCTGGAGGAAGACTGGGGAGAAGGAAATGCCAAAATACCTGAAGTCCAGTGTCAAGTACCCACAGTCAGTGATGGTCTGGGGTGCCATGTCAGCTGCTGGTGTTGGTCCACTGTGTTTTATCAAGGGCAGGTTCAATGCAGCTAGTTATCAGGAGATTTTGGAGCACTTCATGCTTCCATCTGCTGTAAAGCTTTATGGAGATGAAGATTTCGTTTTTCAGCACGACCTGGCACCTGCTCACAGTGCCAAATCCACTGGTAAATGGTTTACTGACCATTGTTTTACTGTGCTCTATTGCCCTGCCAACTCTCCTGACCTGAACCCCATAGAGAATCTGTGGGATATTGTGAAGAGAAAGTTGAGAGACGCAAGACCCAACACTCTGGATAAGCTTAAGGCCACTATCGAAGCATCCTGGGCCTCCATAACACCTCAGCAGTGCCACAGGCTGATTGCCTCCATGCCAGGCCACATTGAAGCAGTCATTTCTGCAAAAGGATTCCTGACCAAGTATTGAGTGCATAACTGAACATAATTATTTGAAGGTTGACTTTTTTTGTATTAAAAACACTTTTATTTTATTGGTCGGATGAAATATGCTAATTTTTTGAGATAGGAATTTGGGGTTTTCATGAGCTGTATGCCAAAACCATCAGTATTAAAACAATAAAAGACCTGAAATATTTCAGTTGGTGTGCAATGAATCTAAAATATATTAAAGTTTAATTTTTATCATTACATTATGGAAAATAATGAACTTTTATCACAATATGCAAATTTTTTGAGAAGGACCTGTACTTTTAGCAACATCAGACGCACGTGCGCTCACAAGATCTCCCAGTTCTTACTTCTGGAGACTCGCACTAAACGG
Organism: Carassius gibelio; assembly: GCF_023724105.1. Classification (NCBI taxonomy): domain Eukaryota; kingdom Metazoa; phylum Chordata; class Actinopteri; order Cypriniformes; family Cyprinidae; genus Carassius; species Carassius gibelio. Next base: position 18,504,566 of record NC_068398.1, on the reverse strand, counting down.
TTCATTTGAATCAGTGAGTGGTCGACTCCAGAACAGCTGCAATCGGATAATTCTAATTTGTAAACGAATCGTTTGGTGCGATTTGCGATCCGATTTAAAAGTATATTTTGAAAAGACTCAGTTCGTTCATGATGAATCAGAGACACCGCTTCTGCGTGTCGGAGAACGTGATATATTATAGGGAGTAAAGATATGTTTTATGACATGTAGTGAAGTTAAAAGTACGATTTTATGCTTTGGAATGTAGTGAAGTAAAAGTAAACGTTACTCAAAATAAAACTACTCAAGTAAAGTACAGATACTTGAAAAACGTACTTAAAGCTGCAGTGGGTAACTTTTGATGCTCTAGCGGTTAATAAACAGAACTGTTTGCGTCTTGCGGAAGAACATCGTAGCCGGATCTACTTCTCTCTGTTAATGTCTATAAAGAATCACAAAGGTACTGGGTTACTCCGCCGCGGCACCCCCGAAGCAATCTAAAATAGTCCGAATATAAACACTTATTATAGGTGCACCCTAGTGTTTCAGGACAAGCTAAAAACACGGTTTGGAAAATGGATTCATGGTGTACTCGCTTATTACATACATTTTTCTACATTTTGAACACAAACAAAGTTACGGACCGCAGCTCTGATTGGTTGTTTCTTAACGGGAGCGATGTATTTCTGCAAATGGCAATAGGACGACTGGGAGGAGCCAGAGAAGCTTGATTTTTTTTACTACTGCAGCTTTAAGTACAGTAACGAAGTAAAGCTACTCCATTACTGTCCACCACTGGAATTAGTAATTCATGCAAAATGAGCCACAACCAAGTATTGAGTGCATAATTAAACCTGCTTTGGAGATCTTGAACAATTCTGTTTTGTAAATATTTTTAGATTGATCTTTGAGAAAATATATATAGTTTTTGAGATACTGAATATTTAATTTTCCTAAGCTGTAAGTCATAACCATCAGAAAAGAAAAAAAAAAAAAAGAAAAAAAAAACCCTATAAATTTTTAGTTTGTGTGCAATGAATCTAGAATATAAGAAAGTTAGTTTTTGAATTAAATTACAAAAACTAAAGAACTTTTCAATTAATTTTTTAGATGAACCTGTATATGAGATCCACTCAAGTGCTTTCCCTTCAGCTTGTTTTATCCATGAAATATCTGCATCTCCAAAATCAATCCCAGAGAAGGTACAGGGCCGGGTTTCCCGATAACGATTTATTTGAGCTCTTAAGAGTGTTTTCTACGAGTCATTTTAGGATTGCTCATTATTGTTTCACATGCGTTTCCCAAAGGTGTACTTAACACATTTAGATGTGAATTTATATTTTTTCTTCCTTTCTTATAATTAATAAAAAAAGAGTAATAAAGTGCACAATAAAGTCCAATCAAATCCTTGTATTATAATCACATTGTTTTTGAATAAACTTAAAGATCTGCCGATTGTCCTGCAGGTGACCGCATAAATCTGTTTCCTTAAGATGCTTTTAGGGCTTTACCATAACTCCAGAACACTCGTGGATCTACAAAGATTTTCAAGTGCTACTTAAGTTACGACGCTTTTGGGAAACAGACTGTAATATTAAGATCAGTCTTACAATCGTTTTTAGGAGCTTCTTATGTTTACGAAACTTTTTGATGACGACTGACTCAGATTCAGTCAGTGTTTGACCTTTGCACTCTGTTAAAATAAAATTCAGACCATTGTCTACATCAGTCAGTAATAAAGAAGTATAAAGATGTATCCCTTTATTATACGTACTGTCCATAAATATGATTATGCTATTTAAACATGTAATTCTGAGGACCATTTTTGCAGCAGTTTTTGTTAAAAAAATCTCACTGATAAAATACTGACAATATGGAGGCTTTTTAAGAGAGAAGATGCCCCCCCCCCAACACTCTATTTTCTGTATATGTATTAATGTATAAAATGCAAGATATTAGTGCAAAAATTCCCCCATATGAGTTTTTGTCTCATATTTGTATCATGATAAGCAATATCACAAGAGCAGCGAAAGCAATATCTCACGAGTGCTGTTTTTGTCACGAATAACACAAACAGTGCAAATGTGATTTTATACAACATTTCAGTAAATGAGAAGTCTTTATTGTGGTATATTTTAAACATAATATTCTGTGTTTTGTTTAATTTTGCCAATGAAAAATATTACATAAAAGCCACAGCAGAGCTGTTGTGTGTCACCGAGCAACACAGTGGTTTTTCAATGAATCAAATGAACCAATGATTCAAAGGCACGTTCATAAACAGAGCTCTTTACTGAATCCCTAAATGAATCAACCTTTTGAATGAATCGACTCAAAAAGTAATTTACCGCCACCTGCTGGAAGTTTTAGTTCATTCTTTAGAGTATCATTTCATTTCATTTCATTTTATTTAAGGGGGTGGGGTGAAATGCTCGTTTTCACTCAATATCCTGTTAATCTTGAGTACCTATAGAGTAGTACTGCATCCTTCATAACTCCAAAAAGTCTTTATTTTTATTATATTTCTAAGAGAAAGATAGTCTGTACCATTTTTTCGAATAACACGAGCGGCTGGGGGCGTGACGTGTGGGCGGAGCTAAAGAATCACGAGCGCGAGTAGGCTTTTGTGTTGAGAGCGTTTGGAAGCTGTGACATTACCGTGAGGAAAAAAACATCATCCAAAACAAACCATGGTTAACAGTCAGATTCAGCGTATATTTATGATCCAGAATCAGATCCAGAGGCTGAAATTTAACAAGAGCAGCATCAGCAACGACGTCTCTATGTAGTATGTATTGAAACTGTATATATTTGCTTAGCGGTTTTGGAAAATGACTAAGTTCCACTTTATGTCGTCTTTTTTTTTTTTTTTTTTTTTTTTTTTTTTTAAGGTGTACATGTGAAAAGTGCAGTTTGATGACAACATCGCATGTTGTTTACTTGATGTGCTTACACGCCGATAGCTAAGTTAACAACACAGAGATATTTGAAGCAGTTTTACTCACCGCCTGCGGTTCCAACACACGATCGTGACCCTTTTTCGTTGCGACTGCATTATCCTTAGGAAATAAACGATATGCAAATCCGGCGTCAAACTGGGCCTTGTTTGTAAAACAAGCATCTTCAAAATGCAGGGAACAAACAAAAACACTTGCACAACTCTGTAAAAATAAACTCCATCCACTGGTCCGTTAATTCGTTTTTTTTTTTTTTTTTTTTTTTTGGTAATCTGTGAAGGGTTGTTTTGCCCTGGCAACCAAAAACACATCTTCTTTTGTGACATTTCGCTCTCGCTCTGATCAGTGAATTGCTCTGCTATACGGGAGCGCGCGCTCTTCCGGCAGAAGTGCCCTTAGGACCCATATAAGGAAATTCCGCTCCATCTAACATCACACAGACCCATACTCGAAAAAAAAACTTTCCGAAACTCGTGACAAACCGGAACTTAATTTTTTGAAGTTTGTACTTCAAACGTACAACTTAATTTTTTAAACTTTGTCCATGTTTAGCATGGGAATCCAACTCTTTAACAGTGTAAAAAACTCAGTATGCATGAAATAGCATTTCACCCCCACCCCCCCCTTTAATAAAATATATATATATATATATATATATATATATGTTTGAAAAAAAGAATAACTTAATTTCTTTTGCACAACATAAAATAATGTATTTTGAATAGCCTACTGTTGGTAAATAAGCTGTTTTGGTCACTAGTAACTTTCATTGCCTGAAGATGATCTTTTATGCTCCATACTTTTTGCAAGTCCATTGAAGCCTAAACATTTAACTTGATAACAGCTTTAAATTGTCTTTTGGGATATAGTCACAGTCAAATAAATTGATTAATTAGATTAGTTTAACGCAGCACCCTGTATAAAATAATTTGGCTAGTAATTAAATGGTAATTTCTCATAGTTGTGAATTAGTTCTGAATGAGTTTAATCTCATTCACTAATTATTGATTATCTAATAAGAAATTAAAAAAAAATAAATAAATAAGAGTCTAAAGCCTATTTAATGATTACTTATTATTGATTCCAGAGTAGTACCAGCTGAAGTGTTTCATCCTGCACTTTTTCCTACAGTTACCGGTTAATGATGGACTATTATTTTAGACTGCTACCAAAGAACTACTTAAGTGTGTTGAATAATATCTAGAAACAAGTAATATTTTATATTTTGAGGATTTTCAGTAGAATTGCTTTTGTAATCTGATGCAGTAGTTTTTGCTCAACCCTGCAGTCTTTTGTGTGACTGTGACTGTCGTGCACAGTAATAAACAGCTGTGTCTTCAGTCTTCAGGCTTTTCACCTCTAAATGCAGCATGTTTTTGCTGGTGTCTTTGGTGATGGAGAACTGTCCCTGTAGAGACTGAGCATAATATGCACTTGAGCCAGTGTCTATATATCCAATCCACTCCAGTGCTTTCCCTGGTTTCTGACGGATCCAGTGCATGTAATAGCTGCTCATTGAGAATCCAGACACAGTGCAGGACAGAGTCACTGATTCTCCAGGCTTTTTCACCACAGAATATGAGGAGGTCAAAGACTGACCACTAACAGCTGAAAAACATGCAACAAATCATGTTAGATGATTAAGAAGATTGAGATGTCCTCAACAATTCAGAAAACATTAAGAGTTTCTTACATGAAATGATCAACAGCAGAACTAAATGCAGTAACACTTTCATCATCACCCCGAAACTGTGAACTGTAAAATATTTATCTTCACTGCAACTGGACACAAACACTGACTGATACTTTTGTTTTATAGCTCAAGTCTCTCTAAAGTTTAAGTAACATTGACCCTCCCTAATACATCATTACATTTGCATACATTCTGAAAAACAAGGTAACTCTGGCAACACTGGAACTGAGAATATTTATTATTATTATTATTCTGATTGATATAATATATTATTCACATTTATTTTCTTTTTAGGGCAGTGCAGGGGTTTGCTGACATGTTGTTAAACAAAATTTAAAGGAAAATACATTTCAGATTGCATTAACTCATTAAATCAACTTAACCATCTTTTCAGATAACTTAGATAAAACAATGTGCTCTTTCGTTACCTACCTAACGAATAACCTACATTGTTTGGGAGGCAGACACACTCTTGCAGTTTAAATCTAGATTAAAGACCCATCTCTTTAATCTGGTTTACACATAACATACTAATATGCTTTTAATATCCAAATCAGTTAAAGGATTTTTAGGCTGCATTAATTAGGTCAGAGGAGAACTGACCCCCCAACTGAGCCTGGTTTCTCCCAAGGTTTTTTTCTCCATTCTGTCACCGATGGAGTTTTGGTTCCTTGCCGCTGTCGCCTCTGGCTTGCTTAGTTGGGGTCACTTAGTTGGGGTCACTTCATCTAGAGTGATATTGTTGACTTGATTGCAAATAAATGCACAGACACTATTTAAACTGAACAGAGATGACATAACTGAATTTAATGATGAACTGCCTTTAATTGTTATTTTGCATTATTGACACACTGTTTTCTACTGTTTTTGGAGTGGGACAGAGAGGACAGGGGAGTTTAAATTCACTTTTAAGTGTCCCTTCAGTCATCAAAGCAAAAAGTACATTTGTATATATAAATTGAATATAGCACTCAACTTTTTGATTAAAAAAATACATAAAAATAAATAAATGACTCACTTACATATACATTTAAAAATATAGTTCACCCAAAAAAAAAAAAAAAAAAAAAAAATGCAAGTTTTTCCATTCCAAAGTACAATTTTACTTAGATTAGAATCACATTTGCTATTCCAGAAACAATTTATAAGATTTTAGAAATGGGGGAATAGAATAATAAATAAATAAAGAAAAACTATTCAAATTTGAAAGCAGAAGGCTAAAATGTACACGTTTATTGCAATCAATTTGCAGCGTTATAATGTTTATGTGGATTCAGGTATCAAGCTAATTGAAATCTTCTCACTTCAGTTACTGTCAGTTCTTGTAGAGCTGCTTCATCTGATGGAGTCAGTGTGTCTGTCGAGCACAGTAATAAACAGCAGTGTCCTCTTCTCTCAGACTCTTGGCTTCAAGATACTGTGTACTTTGAGACACGTCCTCACTCGAAGTTGTTTTTTCATGGAGTCAGCGTAAATCGAACGCAGTGTTAGTTCAGTCAGGCCATGGAGGCAAGGCTGTGAACAGCTGATGGGGTCAGCTGTCAAATCGCTCCAATCACCACCTATTTCCTATTAGACACGGGACATATATTTACGTGGCACTACTGCTCGGTAAGTATGCTCAACGGCTCGCAACCCTCCCTCCCTCCCCATTATATGCATGAGCACATTACTGCGCACCTTCTGGCTCTCGTCTTCTTTGTTTCAGATCACTAATGCTTACACAATCTTAGCTGGTGGACCTCACTGCAGAGAGACAACCATCTTCATAACCAGGCTACAGGATAGACATTCCACTGCCACATCCAGGGACGGACTGGGACCAAAAAACGGCCCTGGACTTTGACTAGGCCCGGCCCAAAGCAATCGGCGCGCGTAAACTCGACAACAACAACAATAACGCATGGCATGAGTGTCACAAGACTTTAATTGTGGCTCATGATACTATACCGTCTAAATTATAGCAATAGCACTGATGTTGACTAGATGTTGAGCCGGAGTGGGTGTCTTTCTCTGCTCTTGGTCTAAGCTCAACCTGAATAAACAACGATGGAATGTTTTTTTTTTTTTTAAACAGGTTTTATTCCAAGATGGCAAGGAATAGTTTATATAATATCCTGTTATAACATTATATTTTACAATATATTCCATGCTGTCTTAAAATGAATTTGTTAATTAATAATCTTAATTTATGCAGTTATTAATTAATTAATCTTACTGCACAGATAATAATACCACATCTAAATGAAAATACACCATTACAAATTTAACATCTGTATTCAAAATCTTCAAAGTTGGTAAGCATTAACTGTAATGTTACCAACATTTTTAAAAGTAAAAGCACAACATATTTCTTAATATTAGCTACTGCATGTTACATTTTACACCTAAAATGTTGAAGTTTAGCTGTTTTAACTACTGTGACCATTAAAAATGTAGCAACCTGAATATCACTTCTTAACATCATCCCTAGCAAGTACCTCTCTTTCTCCTCTCATGTTCCATACTTGGATCTGGATCTGCCTGTGGAACCAGCTCATCTTTCTGTTCCTCATCATCACCACTGGTGGCATGTTGTGCATTGCTGTCTGGCTCACTGCACTGCTGCTAATATTTAACTGCGAGGTGCTGCTGATGGAAATTATTGCTATATATTTCAGTTCGTTTGGGAAATTTAGTGGCTTCAGTATCTAAATTCCGCTTTTTTTTCTCTCGCCTTCTCAGCCCCACCCTTTTCTTTCCGTTATTTTAACCCCCGGCCACGTTAAGCATATTGTTTGTTTGTTTCTATGCTTCTTCTATCTAATGGAATGGGGGGGGGGGGGGGGTGCAGGTGATGACTGCGTGCGTGGCTGGTGGTGGTGGAACCATACCGCCAAAGATAAATTGTGTTCAATAAACTTGCCAAAGTTGTTCCTGTCTGAAATAAGATAATCAGAGCTAGAACTCCTGCCAGGGTTAATTCTCCCAATCCACTCCAGAGCTTTCCCTGGTTTCTGTCGTATCCAGTTCATGTAGTAGCTTGTCATTTTAAAACCAGATATTTTACAGGAGATCTTCACTCTAGTTTCTCCAGGTCTCTTTATCTGAGCAGACGACTGATCAAACCTTTATGAAAAAGAACTTTGTTCAAGTGTGCTATAAGTATACTTCTTTTAAACTCAAAATAGGAAAGTATGCTTTTTTGCTTACTTTATATGTACTTTTCAGAAATGGGCTGTACTCATAAATATACTTAAAATTACATTTAAGTATACTTGACATATACTTACAAAAATTCTAAATATATTTGAGCTATTCCTAGAATCCGTGTTTTTATTGTTAGACGGTAAAAATCAGTAAATAGTGTTTGAGAATGAATGGGTCAATTTGAGTAGAAAGTGAACTCCAGGTGTCACAAAACAGTATGTTACTAAAGCAAACAACAACTAACAACTAAACTAAACAACTAACAACAAAAGCAACCATAAAACAGTGTACATTTTTAATTATTCATGGGATCATAACTTTGATATTTACTTAAAGAATCATTGTAAACATAACAAATGGTTCCAAGTAAAATCTACTTATGAGTTTAACTTTAATTTCTACTTGGGCAGTTCCATTTGAATTTACTTATGTATTTAAGTACAATAAATGAAAACGAAAACCTCAAGTAGCTTATGGATTTAAAAGTGACATTTTTTAAGGAAAAAGACAAAATAGTATTTGTTTGTAAAATTGACTTTAATCTTTATTTACAAATAATAATAATAAAAAAAGTTTTTTACAGTGTAGGGGTGTATTTAAATTATAATGTTATCTTTGATAATTGTTGAGCTGAATTGTGTGGTAACATTATATACAGGGGAAGTGGAGAGTGAGTTTGCATATGCCACATTTTTGGGCTGTATATGAAGTTCTGAAGATGTGGCTGTTGTGAGGTGAGGTGTTACTGAAATGGTGCTCTTGAGGAATTACAAATAAACTGCAATTTAATCACATTTTACTTTTTTACAATTTACTTAAAGTGATTTGAAGTATCTTTATTTCTTGGCTCAGTTTTTGATTACATTTTTGTGATATGTTAGACTATTTAAATGTAAATGTTAAGACAAAAAAGTCAGGTTTTCACTAAGTTAGGGACTCCCTCTTGTGGAAGCAATGTGTCAGTGCTGCAGTGTACTATTCAACATTTAGTATTGTATTCATTATATATATATATATATATATATATATATATATATATATATATATACATATATATATACATATACATATATATATACATATATATATATATATATATATACATATATATATATATATATATATATATATATATATATATATATATATATATATATATATATATATATATACATATATATATGAAAGGGGATTCAGGCTCAAACCTTGACCCTACATACTGTATTGTCAAATAGCAAAATTGCACCTAAGATAATAAGAATCACCTTGTATTTCTGTTGCATGGGGCATTCATGTTGCTCTCAACAAAAGTAAATAATGACCAGCTGAGCTTCACTAAATGTATCATTAAATTAGTACATATGACTCATGCCTCCATGCAAAGTCTCCAGCAGATATTTAATAGCATTGGGTAAGCAAAAATCTAATTAGTTTAATTAATTAATTCCCTGAAAATGTATTTAGTGAGCTGTTTATATGGTTGTTTTCAGATTTTGTGCAGTGCTGTAGCTGTATTCATCACTGTGTCTCTCTTGCACAATAATATACAGCAGTGTCTTCATTCTTCATATTATTCATCTGAAGATACATCTGTTTCTTGCTGTTGTCTCTGGAGATGGTGAAGCGTCCCTGAACAGACTGAGAGTAGTATATACCTACCACTACCAGATGAGATGTATGCCAGCCACTCCAGACCTCCTCCTGCAGTCTGTCTGATCCAAGCTAAGTCTGGGTCACTACTAAATCCAGAGAATGTACAGATGAGTCTGTGAGATCCTCCAGGTTTAATGACTACTGACTCAGACTCAGTCAGTGTTTGACACCAACAGACTGAAAAACAAAAAGTTCAATATTAACATTTACAACAGAACACATGAATATGTCTAATGATCAACAGGTTTTCTAGACCATCTTACATTCTGTGATAGCAAACATGAAGATAAAACCCAGTTTAGGCAAAATATCCATTGTCATGTTATGAAAAGAGCAAGTTGATGCATCAAAGTCACAAACAAGTTTTGTGTCTGGAGATGAATAGAGTGGATGCTTTATACAGAGGATGAGGAGAAGTAAGTTTGCATAGGGTGCATCTTCTGTGACCTTATGAAGCACTGTGACCATGTCTGCCTTTTAATTTACTTTTTTGTACAAGTAACACGAGTTACATAATCAGATTACTTTTTTAAGTAACTAGTAAAGTAATGGTTCACGTTTAAATTTAGAAGGAAATATCTGAGTTGCTTTTTCAGATAATCAACTCCAGTTACTTTGTTTCCCATATCTTGACGGACAGCTCTCATTGAGAGAAATCGTGAGTGAAGAGGCGTTGTACGCGCTGTGATCTTACTCTAGTTTCTGGACTGAATATGAACATTTAACTAATCTTATCTGCATAAAATCATATTCAGTATTACTCAAAATCAATAAAAACGTGTAATGCATTATATAAATTTTATTAAAACCCTCAACAATTAAATATGTTTAACAAGACAATTATCATTCATTTATTTAATCCCATTTTATTAACCCATTTTAAGTCAAGTCGTCACCTCTATATAGTGCTTTAAGCAAAAAAGATTGTGCCAAAGCAACTGAATTAGGAAAACAGTGTGTCAATAATGCAAAATGACTGTTACAGGCAGTTCGTCATTGAGTTCAGTGTTGTCATAATTCCGCTCATTTCAGTTAAAATAGTATCTGTGCAATCATTGTAATCAAGTCAACGGCATCGCTGTAAATGAAGTGACCCCAGCTAAGCAAGCCAGAGGTGACAGCGGCAAGGAAACAAAACTCCATCGGTGACAGAATGGAGAAAAACCAGGCTCAGTCTGTGGGCAAGTTCTGCTCTGGCCAGATGAAACCAGCAGCTCAATTCCATGTGGTACACTTGAGTTGAGTGTGATGGTGGTGGAGCAGGTGTGGCCTGACCTAACATGCTGAGGTCTGTTGGACAGAAAGTCCATAATCCAAGACCCTGCACTTTTTCTAAAAATAACTAAAAGTGCTGTACCTACATGAAGTGGGAGCAAAAGGCAATATTAATCAGTGAGGACCTTCTAAAATATTTTTTGTTAATTTATCTTTGTTACCTAGTTATTTAATAATACAACATATGAAACATAGACAAAACACATTTAACAGTATATAATGCACGAATGTCTCGTGTTTAGTTGTGTATTTGTAGTCGGTGAATTTTCTGTTAATTTGTGAGACACCAATAATATATTTTGTGTAGACTAATGAATTCAAGTGCAATATCGAACGGAGAAAAATATATTTCTCATTTTTAATTAATAAGTCTGTAAAAATGGCAATGTTAAAATATTCAAGCCATGGTTGTTGAATGACAACCTCATTTGATCAAACATTGATTGAATGAATGAATGAATGGATGAATGAAGAATTAAATGTTTTATTTGGTTTGGAGTGGAATAGAGTGTGGGCAGAAACATACATTGGAGCCTACGCTTAACATTGTTCTGTTTCATCTTTTTCTCCTCTATTTTTCACTTCAGGCTTCCTGTCGGATGTGTCCTATTCCTTATGCTTAACGTGCGTTTATGTGTGTGTGTGCAAACTTTTCAGTTCATTCCTATGAGCAAGCTAAACTTCCATTTGCAATGGATTAAAAACGCTGGGGTCCCGTGTTCTGCTCCGCTCTACTGTACCTCATGCATTTTCTAATCTATAGCACCATGAGGACATGCTGCACCTGTTTGAAAAAGGCGGCTAAGGCAGCAAAAGCATAACCAGTGTATTGAGAGAGGACGCTCCATAAAGGGACATGGAGAAATATGGTGGGCGGCTTAAGAATGGCACAGAACAGGACCCAATGTGGCCAAGTGGGGCCTGCGTTAAAACATTAAATATTGATGGACATTCACCAGCATTGTTCAATCATTTTCAGCAATCAGTTTCTAGCTCGGCAGGGAAGTGTTTGTCTGGTTGTTTGTTTTTGATTATTTTTTACTATTATTATTATTAGTTTATTACATTTTCTCCTTCCCTGATGAATACCATAGACTGGTTTTGTTCTAATTTTTGGGGTGAAATGAGTTAAACTGTCATATGTTTCTGCCTGGTAGGCTGCTTTTGCAGGATGGTCATAGTATGGTCATGATAAATAGTTTAATTAATCTATAAATCCTAGCACTACTTTTTTTTAATGGCTTCCATTGTGACAGTACCCATGTAGAGTTAATGCAGTTATGTATAGAAATGGTATTGTAAAAAAGTCCAGTCCTTTAATTCTATAAGATAAATTAATATTACTGAATATTAAATACAAATAGGTTACTCTAGAAAACAGACTAGTGACATACAGATTTACTGGAAACCAAGTGTGAAATGAATAAAAGTTTTATAATTATTTATAATTTATAATATTTTATTATTTTTATTTTTCGTTTATTACATTTAAAACACCTCCGATTGGCCTTATGTTACTTTAGAGCTTGCATAGCTCAAAGATGTCTACCCCATTTTTCATGATGAGTTTTTGAGCAGCTGCTTGTATTTGTGCTTCCACTGTGTCTCTTGCACAGTAATACACTGCAGTGTCTTCAGTCTTTAACTGACTCATGTGCAGATAGAGATTAGAGCTGTCCTTAGATGCTGTGAATCTGCCCTGAACTGACTGAGCTGAGCTCTTATCAGAATCTGAATAATAATAAATAATCCATTCCAGTCCTTTCCCAGGTGCCTGACGGATCCAGTACATGTTAGTGCTACTAACAGTAAACCCACTGCAGGCACAGGTCAGTTTGTAGGAAGCACCTGGAGACACAACTACTGACTGTTCAGACTGTGTGAGCACAACCTGACAGTCAATACCTGTGGATAAACACAACATTTAGATTTATGAATATGAATATTGACACTAAAAACTGTTTGTTTATTCAGGGGATTCACTTACAAGACACAGCAGCCAGCAACAGCAAGAGAAATGAAGTGAACATGGTTTATCTGAAGGCTGATCTGGTGATGAGTCTTGCACTCCACAGTGTAGCTGTTTAAATATGAAACAGACATCAGTTCATTTGCATCTAAGCCCCAATTTAGCAAAATCAGTGGAGTCTGTTGAGCTTGAATCCTTTGAGGTTATTTTCATGGACAATAGTAGCATCTATTGAGATTGAAATAATATTGTAGCTCAATAACATGCATGGATAAATGGGATTATATATTACAGTTAGTGAATGCTTTTTAGGACTGTATTTTAGTCATAGACACATTGTAGAGTCTCTACAATGTTATTTTTGTTAAGACAGACTCTTGCGACCTTTTTTAATAGTGTTCAAGACAATTCCAAACAGCAGAATAACATGAGAATATATATTTTTTCTCATTTAAATACTATAATCTCCAAATATTATAGATCATCTGTTATTATTTTGTGTAAAAATATTTTATCTGTCTACTGTCTTGGCCTGTGTTCATTTCAGTCACTGTGTCTGTCTTGCACAATAATACACAGCAGTGTCTTCATTCTTCATATTATTCATCTGCAGATACACCTGCTTCCTACTGTTGTCTCTGGAGATGGTGAATCTTCCTTGGACAGACCGAGAGTAATATGTTTCTTGGTTATCATATCTGATCAATGCCAACCATTCCAGCTCTTTTCCATTCTTCTGTCTGATCCAAACCATCCAGTAGCCAGCAATGTTCAAACCAGAGGCTGTACATGTCAGTTTATGAGGTTCTCCAGGTTTCAGGACTGCAGCCTCAGACTCAGTCAGTGTTTGATACCAACAATCTGCAAAATATAATTCCATATACAAGCCAGAAACTAAGCCTTTTTTTTTTGCACAGGCCTATCTAAAGGGTTATTGGTCCCACCTAGTGATCAATTGTAAAAAAATAACAAATGTTACCTCTTCCCAACAGGGAAAACCACAAACAAACAAGAATGCATGATTATATGGTGTCATGGCTTTGCAATCAAATGTCATTATAATGGAAGTCAATGGGGCAAGAACAGCCACCAACAACAAATTAGGGAGAACAAATTGAAATCTAATGCTGCACAAAAACTAACAATGCATCAAAGCCAATCTTGTTACTAATCTTTGACATGCCCAAGACTGTGATAAAAGGTAAAAAAAAAACAAACAAAAAAAAAACATATCCAGTCCACCATTACTTTTTATATTGAAAATGTCATTTTTGTATGTTCCCTTTCGAAGGGAACTTCGACAATACGTCAACGACGCTATGGGGAACGCCTCAGGTGTGACAGGTGTCTGAAATCAAATATCAACTCACAGCAATCATGCTGACCGGCGACAGCCGTGAATCATCAGCTTGAATGATGAGCGTGCGACCTGGATATAAAAAGGGCGCCTTGAAACCATGACAATATCCTTTTCGTCTTCAGGGACTGTTTTGTCTGATTTAAACGTCTGCTTACAGCGAAAATGAAACGCACATCTAAGGCAAGTCCTAAAAATTTCGTGAAATGTGCTGACCCGTGCCCAAGATATTTGTCGCCGGGTGACACTCACGAGATGTGTGTGTACTGTTTGGGTGAAGAGCACGCACAGGATGCTCTTGAGGGAGCGTCCTGTGCAAATTGTGAGCGTTTTCCTATGAGAACGCTCCGCTCTCGTCTGGCTCTCTTCTCGAGGGAAGAGAGTTCAGCGTCTGGTCCTCGCGGATCGGGTCCCGCTCGTGCCGAGGCAGAGCGGCGACGCGCTTCATGGGGCTCCCAGATGGAGCTCGCTGACAGTCTCGAGGGGGGCGTTAACCTCTCGGACGCGTCATCGGCTGACGAGAGTGAGCTGCAGGGGGATGACGGAGACTTTTCTCCTACTAATACTGCAGCGAGTGCTCTTCGGGCCGGGCAAGAGATGGCTGAGGAGGATGATTTAGATCCTCAACCTCGTCAGCCATCCTGCCCCGTGTACGCAGAGTTGGTGGAAGTTATGGAGCGCGCCACTGACAAACTTCAGTTGCCATGGCGGCGCGCTCAGGGAGAGATCGTTCGCGGTCGTTTGGATGATCGGTTTCTCCCTGAACATAGACCACCAGCTCAGCAGAGCCTTCCATTCCTTCCTGATCTCCATTCAGAGATCGAGAGGGCATGGAAGAAACCGTACTCTGCCCGTATTCATCGACATCAGCGGGGTAACTTCGCTGATGTTGAGGGGATCGGTGAGTACGGTTATGTGTCGATGCCGCCCGTTGAAGAGACGTTTGCGAACTATCTCGTTTCTGGGCGGGTGTCGACACTAAAAGCTCCGACTCTGCCATCCAAGCCCCTTAAAACCACGGCTCGCTTGAATGGCAGAGCGTACACGGCAGCAGGTCAGGCTGGTGCTGCCCTTCATACCATGGTAGTGCTCCAAGCCTACCAAGCTGACCTGCTGCAGGATCTCGACCAGGGGGCAGGGCTGTCCCCTGAGGCGGTCGCTGAGTTGCGCCGGACCACAGATTTGTCCCTCCGGGCCATTAAACAGACTGCTGCCGCGATCGGCCGATCGATGGCGGCGATGGTGGCCACAGAGAGGCATCTGTGGCTCAACTTGGCTGATATCGGGGAGAAAGAAAAGTCCCTTCTCCTTGATTCACCAGTTTCGCCTGCTAAACTTTTTGGCACCTCCGTTGAGGCGGTGGTTGGGAAGTTTAGGGAGGCGAAGGCGCGCTCGGCTGCATTTAAGACCTGTATACCGCTGAGATCCGGGCCCCAGCCCAGGCAGGCGGGAGGACCTGGTCCGTCTTGGTCTGAGGACCGTAGGCAGGACCAGAGGTCTAGTGTCGCCTCTCGTGCCCCCCCCCTCCATGGAGGAGTAGGACACAGAGGTGGCGGACCTCCCGCAAAAAGAGGGACTTAAGGGAGGTCATTCAACACAAGCGCTGCAATGCTCAGCGGAAGTAGGGTCTGATCTCCCTGGAGGGCTTTTTCTACCAGCCCTCTCCCTCTTCTTGACTCCCCAGGCGTTTACGTTACACCAGCCCTGGGGATGGGCCTTATGATGAGAACTATGTTCTGATGGGCCGCCGTAGCAACTGGTTGATGTGAGCGCCTCTTTTAGGCATGTAAAAGTGGTGAACCCCAGATTCATTGAGAACTCTCTGGCGAGTCTTCACTCCGCACGCCGCAGGTGAACTTTTGGTTTGTAAAATTCTGTGTGTATAACTAACACTGATTGTATTTCTCTACAGACCCTGTTCCCTGTATAGACCTAGGGGGTCATTCTTAGAGGAGCAATTAAAGTATGGACTTTAGGGCCCTGAAGCCTCCCCCAGTTGGTGGCTAGAACGAATTAGGAAGAAGCTCAAAGAAGATTTGGCTTCTGTGCTGAGTATGTGATGGCCTTCCTGTCATAACATTTTATATGCGTGGTGGGCCAACGCTCATTTCTGTTTAGCCTCAGGGCTATTAGCCACCCAGAGGGTAGAGTAGTTGGTCTTCCTAAAAAAAAAAAACTTTTTTGCTTTAGGTTTAGACTGACGCTGGCGCTTCAGATAGATCTTCAGATAGATGTCCTGCCTATCGGTTTGTGACATTGGTATCCTGAGTACTCGCTCCCCTGAGCTCTGTTGGGTTTCAGTAGGTTGAGTGTTTTCACGGCCTCTCAATCAAGTAGGCTGTGGCTCCTCCGAGCCCTCAGGTAGATCTATGCTTGTAGGTCGGCCCTCATCCGGGCCGCCTCTGTAGCTGGCCTAGGCTATGCTAGGGATGTTGGAGGCGTGTTGCTAAGTATAGCTGCCACATTCATTATGTGTTAGGCTTCCTCCCCTTGATTTCAGCCTCCTCCCTTAAATGGGAGTTGTTGGCCAAGGCCCGCCCCTTTCTCTGCATTCAGGGGTGATAGAGTAATGCAGGGTGGTAGCTGAGGTAGGATCAGTCTGGCAGGGTTAGGCCATCTTTCGCTCTGCGAAGTGAGAGTTTGTCAGACCCTGCCGAACAGAGATGTTTTTGGAATCGCTCGACCGATGGGTTGAAGTGGGTTGGCTTCTAATTTAGCCCCCCCGCTCCCCTAGGCTGGGCGCAGGACAAATCCCTGTCACCCTTTGGAGCCACTTGCAGGCCTGCTCCCTGTCTAACATTGCAGGGGCATATGGTTGTTACTCCCCCGCTAACTCAGGGTAGTTTTGAGTAGTCCATTCTCAGCTCTGTATGTATCTACCTCAAACCACGATGGCTCCGGTTGAGCAGGGAGTTCTAAACTACATTTCACTCCGGTTTTTGAACTCCGCTCCCTTTGAAGCCAGAGCATTGCCATGGGCTGATGCCTATGCATTTAGTAGGTAGGCCCCTAATGGGGCCTCCACTAGGCAGAATGGCGTATGTTGTACTCCCCTGCTATAAGGGTATTGCTATTTGCTGAGTACACTGCCTCTGGCAATGTGATTAGGTACCAGGATGCTGTAGCAACAGATTTCTGCCGCGAAGGCTGCAGTTGGGTAGTAGGCCCCAGCAGGCCTCCTTGACGGAATAGCCCCCAATAGGGCTCCTAGGCCAGCTCACCTTCGATGGTTGGCCCTGGTAGTTCGGGCAGAAGGCTCACTGCTGATTAGTAGGCCTTAACAGGCCTCCTCTGAGGTGGGTCGCAACATTGTGGAACATACACTTGGACAAAACTATAGGAAAAGTTTTTAATAGTATGGTTCCAGCAGTGTTCGGTAAAGTAGCAGAATAGACTCGCTATCAGCTAGCAGGCTCGCCCAGGCCTCCCTGTTAGGCGAGTCCCCAGCAGCAGTTACATCCAGCTGATTAGACTGTTTCAGGTAGAAGGCCTCTTCAGGCCTCCCTGAAGGTGGGCTCCCACATTTTGTGGTGGTCAGGTAGTAGGCTTTACTAGGCCTCCCTGAGGGTTTAATCCCACATACTGTGGTTACTAGGTGGCAGGCCCCACAGGCCTCCCTGGAGTTGAATTCCCGCTTCTTTGAACTGTCAGGCAGTAGGCCTCATAAGGCCTCCCTGAAGGCAAAGCCCCAAAGACAGTCAACTGGACTGCCAGTCTGGCTCACTATCAGCTATGGTTTTCAGGTAGTAGGCCTCTCCAGGCCTCCCTGAAAGTAAGCTTTCCTGCACTGTGTTTATCAGGTAGTAGGCCTCACTAGGCCTCCCTGAAGTTGAGCTCCCACATACTGTGGTTGTCAGGTGGTAGGCCTCACCAGGCCTCCCTGGAGTTGAGTTCCAAATGACTTTCAGTTTCCACTTAAGGTGGTTATCTGGTAACAGGTAGTAGGCCTCTCTAGGCCTCTCTGTAGGTGAACTCCCATATTGTGGTTATCAGATAGCAGGCTTCACCAGGCCTCTCTGAAGGTGAGCTCCCACATACTGTGGTTGTCAGGTAGTAGGCTTCTCCAGGTCTCCCTGGGAGTAGTTTCACGGTGATGCTGGGTTTCGTAAGCTAGTGGCCACTTACTTTCAGTTTAGCAGTCCTTATCAGGCAGCTACTGGAGGTGAGTTTGCGCCCTGGCTCGGCTCAAGTTTTTATTCTCTGCTACGGGTTCCCTCCTGGAACCTTTTTATCCTGCTACAGCCTGGTTGCCTACCAGGTAGATCTTATGCTCCCCTCACTGAGGGTCAATGTGAGTATGTGGTCTCCTGAGTCTGGTCCGTCGGTCGTAGGCCTCTCATGAGGCCTCCCAGTTAGATCAGTCCTAAGGCCCTCACAGGCCTCCTCAGTGTTTTTGAAACACAAACACTGGGTAGATCCGTGGATCGAGTAGAGAAACTCCCCTCGCTGGCAAGGGTTGTAAAGCACTACGCTGAGTCATACTCTCCAGGATATCCCGTCTCTGAGATCCGGGCCGAGTGGTTCACTGCCTGCTCCGCAGTTCCTCGGGCCGGATGCCTTCCTAAAGGCAAGTGTCCAGAGGCTCTGTCTTCGGACAGACAGGAAGTGGCCAGTCTGTAGTGTCTTATGTAGTGACACCAGGTCAGGCCTGCCTGGTGGTTTTTCAGGTGGTACATTCCCCTGAATAGTGACTGGCTGGGGTTCCCTCGGGTTCCCTAGCCACATTCCCTAGAAGGGACCCCTTCTAAGAAGTTGAAGTTGTGGTCCTAGGCCCTTGAGCAGGCCCAGGTAGACCTTTCACTAAACTATGTTTATGGAGGTTTTCTGTGGTATCATATAGCTTGGGCTATGACCGTAGGGAGTGCTGTCACTGACAGCCCTGTGTGACCTGAGGGTGAGTGGTTCTAGCGTTCACTGAATGCTGGTTCTGACAGTTGTCACTGCCATTGGGCATGCACTCCCTTTAGCATGGCGGCGTGGGTATTTCGTTCCCCATAGCGTCGTTGACGTATTGTCGAAGTTCCCTTCGAAAGGGAACGTCTCAGGTTACAAATGTAACCTTGGTTCCCTGAGAACAGGGAACGAGACAATACGTCTCCCAGCCATGCCTCAGGGTCTGCCTGCCAAACAGTCCCTTCAGACGAAAGGATATTGTCATGGTTTCAAGGCGCCCTTTTTATATCCAGGTCGCACGCTCATCATTCAAGCTGATGATTCACGGCTGTCGCCGGTCAGCATGATTGCTGTGAGTTGATATTTGATTTCAGACACCTGTCACACCTGAGGCGTTCCCCATAGCGTCGTTGACGTATTGTCTCGTTCCCTGTTCTCAGGGAACCAAGGTTACATTTGTAACCTGAGACGTTTTTTTTTCCAAAATCAGTGACATCATTTATGAACTTGGTAATTAAAAAGTTAAAATTGGATTTTTTAAAAATACTTGGTAGTTTTGATCAGGACTGAGGTTGATTAATAGATTTATGCAAAAAAAAAAAAAAAAAAAAAAAAAAAAAAAGAATAAGAAGAAAAAAGACTATATGATACAATTTTACAGCAGTTTAATTTAGTGGATGTTTTCATCCACGAACATAACGAAAGCGTAGTGAATTTGCCCACAGTGTACCGTTGAGTTTTTTGAAAAATTTCAATTCATTTTCCCAAAATATGGACAAAATAAGATTTGTCACCAAAAGTCATTCCATTAGATCAAACACAGAGAAAGTTGTGGGCAAAATAAGACTCAACATTACCCCCTAGTGGACGAAAACGTCCCCAACAACGCATAAGGGTTAAATAAATGTTAGATTATTTAAAATGCTTACATTTTTTCTTGGTTTATTGTTGTGTATATTTTTTATGATTATTTCGCATTCCTTTTGTGTAAAAGCACTTTGATTTACCATTGTGTATGAAATGTGCTATTTAAATAAACTTGCCTTTATTCATTTACCTATTTTGTAAATTAATAAACCATATTAAGTATATTTTTTATATAATTTATATATAAGTAATTTAATTTAACATTTTAATTCACTTTTAATTATTGCCACATTTTGTTTTCAATAATAAATGTAGCCTACAGATTCTGTTGTATATTGATTTAGGTCTTATTATGGCATTCAACATCCAAACTAAGTCATGGATGTTAAAATTAGACCACAGTTTTCGTGCATATGGTTCTTGCACAGGCATTAAACTGCTATTCATCATAGTGCCTGTGTACCGAGCACAATAATACACAGCCGTGTCCTCAGTTTGCACATTTTGTCCTTTAAAGTATACTGTGCTTTTAGATGTTTCTCTGGAGATGATGAACTTATTTTTTAATGAATCCTTGTAGTCTATTCCTCCTCCAGCATGGATCATGCCGATGAACTCAAGGATCTTCCCCTGAGTGAGTCTAATCCATGAAGGTGCCTTAGAGCCATCACTGAGAGCATATCCAGATATTTTACAGGAAATGGTAAAAGATTCTCCAGATTTTACCAAAAGGGAGCTTGGCTGGTTGTGTTCCACGCTGCTGTACACATCTGCAAATCAAACAGCAAATAAAAACGAAGAAGAAGAAGAAGAAAAAACTTCAAGACAAAAAACTTTGTACTCACAAGATGTAACAGACATCATTAGAAGCACAAACAGATAAAACATGATTTTATGAGTGGTTCTTCTCAGCTTCGTAACAACAAAAGGGAATTACACACAGCAACTGTGGGGATGGGTATAAATACTGGAGAATTTGCATTTTGAGTATTGATAATTGTTTTTTGTATGTGGTAGCCTACGGAAAATTTGAAAATTGTGGCTGGTCTTTTAAAGAAACTGAAAGAGGTCTGTTTCATACTCCAAAAGTATTAAATAAATTACATTAAATGTACAAAGTAATATTAATGTTATTGTGACTTCACATTTTGTTTTCTAAGAAAGGACAACATATAGGTTTGGAAAGAGATGGTGGTTTGCTTTATGGTCATTTTGGGGTGAATTATATCTTTAATATGAAATGAACTGCTTTGAATGTGTCTTATAGACATTATTTGTACTCATTAGAACTCAATCAGTAACACAACTGCTGATATGTTGCCCCTTTTAACCTGGCTTTATAAATTTATACACATTTAAAGATAAGAAAGAGTGATTTAAAAATAAATGTGTAAATGAATAAACCACTTCACAAACAAATCAACATATTTTTTTAAACACTCATCATCTCCATTTCTCCCCCTTCTGGGTTTTTGTAAGGGTAGCTGTATGAAAACAAGCAAAGTGAATCTGTTGCACAGTAATACACTGCAGTGTCTTCAGTCTTTAACTGACTCATGTGCAGATAGAGATTAGAGCTGTCCTTAGATGCTGTGAATCTGCCCTGAACTGACTGAGCTGAGTTCTTATTAGAATCTGAATAATAATAAATAATCCATTCCAGTCCTTTTCCAGGTGCCTGACGGATCCAGTTCATGTAAGTGCTACTAACAGTAAACCCACTGCAGGCACAGGTCAGTTTGTAGGAAGCACCTGGAGACACAACTACTGACTGTTCAGACTGTGTGAGCACAACCTGTGAGTAAACACCTAAACAGAGAGACAAAAAATCTTTACATATCTAAAGTATCACAATACATAACACCCAAAAATTGCCTAAACCATTAAAAAATAAATAAAACACTCACTGTGTGCAGCTGCCAACAACACAAAGAGCTTTAGGGAAAACATTGTCTCTCCTCTTCAGATAAATCTCTCATTTACTAGTTTTAAATAGAAAATATGGCAGTTGAGTTTGCATTGATATATTTGCATGAGGACACACAGAGAGGGTGTGTTCAAAATCTAGTAAGGTTTTTTTTTTTTATGGAATGGTGACCTCTTCTGGTACCTAAATTATTCTTTCAATGGGTCAGTTGAGCATTCAAGGTTATTACATGCCATTTAGTGGATGAATTTGATAAAAAGTACTTACAAAGGCTAAAAAATCACCTGACTCATTCAGTGTTCGATATTCATTTATTTATTTGCTTTGATTTTGCAATGCTGTGGTTATTTTGTGAAAGTATGTATAAACATTATATAAAATAAATTATATATTATATTATATTATATTATACTTATAATATAAAAAAATACTTTTTATTTAAAAAATGTTTAGTATAGTTTTTGTGCAGGCCCTGTGGCAGTTTGTGGCATAGTGCATTGCGGGCACAATAATACACAGCTGTGTCCTCAGTGTTGAAATTCCTTCCTGTTAATATAACTGTGTTGCTGGAGGATTCAGAAGAGAAACTGAGCTTATTTTTCAGAGAATCTGTGACACCATTGCTACTGGAACTGTAGTACCAGCCGATCCACTCCATGGGTTTTCCACTTGAATGTCTGATCCAGTTTGTGTAGCCTCCACCTGAGGCTGAATATCCAGTGATCTTACAAGAGATGGTAAATGTTTCTCCTGGTTTTACAACCTTTACAGGAGGCTGATCCAGCTCAATACAGAAAAAACCTACGAACAATGATTAAATAATTTCAGTAATACAAATTGAGCTCCACATCTGAACTAATGTTCATTGGTGATTAAAGTGGAGGTTTTGTCCTGCAAAGTCATGTCATGTAAGAAAAAGTTACTTTAGACTCATGAGAATAGGTAATGAAAAGACAGTAAGCACTGACCATATATTTATGTGTTTTATCAACTTTATCTATTGCACATGTGCAAGATCAGTGATTGAATAATACACTGTAAAGAGTGAAAAGATGTGAAACTTCAATGCTTTTACAATTTAATCTTTACTTTATTTCATATCAGGAATAATTGATTTCTACAGAAAAGGGACAACATAAGTCTATAAGTACATAAAAAGGTGAAGAATGTCATCTTTTATGACTTTCATATTCAAACACACCTGATTCAATCAGCTGCACATTAGGAGAGATTCAAAGACCTTAAATGTGTGTCAGATAAGAGAGAAATCAAAAACACGTCGTGTTGGGGTCTTGGGGATTCTTCAGGACAAGGATCAGAAACCAATGCTTTAGTTCAAAACAACAGCAGCAGTTTCTCAGAGCTCAGCGTTATTATTCTGCCAGAAAGACTCAAAAGACAGGTGAACATTTACATGGTATTGATTCTATAAAGATGGTATCGAGCTACAATGATTCATTAAGTCTGGAAAGGTTCTTTGGCATAGGCACTGAGCTTAGTCTGAATCCTGTGGATGCAGATTTGGCTGAACCTGCCTGAAGATGAAGGCAGGGACGGAGCCCACCCTCTGATGGATGGACAGGGACTAACCTGGTGGTGATGGGGAGGATGGAGGGACACGTCAGCATCATCAACTCTGGACGTAAAAGAAAAAGATCTGTACTTATAAACTCAAGTGTCAAGCAGTGACTTATCTGTCTTCTCTGTTTAGAATTATCAATGTATGACATTCATTACAATCTTTCTGCTAGATCTAAATCTTTCATTCTTAGCTGTGTATGATATTGGTGTTGGTTGATATTTTTCTTTTAAATTCTGTAAGCTGATAGGTCCATAGGTTTATCGATGGTTGTTGGAAGAGTGCTGCTGGAATGATCTTTATTGCACATGTATTGTAAAGGGTTACATCACTCTTTCCCCTAAATTATTGTTTAAGGAATACGAAATGGAATAAAGAGTTGTTTGTTCTCAGATTTTGTGCAGTGCTGTAGCTGTTTTCATCACTGTGTCTCTCTTGCACAATAATATACAGCAGTGTCTTCATTCTTCATATAATTCATCTGCAGATACATCTGTTTCTTGCTGTTGTCTCTGGAGATGGTGAAGCGTCCCTGAACAGACTGAGAGTAGTATATATAACTACTACCATCACTATAGATGTATGCCAGCCACTCCAGACCTCCTCCTGCAGTCTGTCTGATCCAAGCTAAGTCTGGGTCACTACTAAATCCAGAGAATGTACAGATGAGTCTGTGAGATCCTCCAGGTTTAATGACCACTGACTCAGACTCAGTCAGTGTTTGACACCAACAGACTGAAAAACAAACAGTTCAATATTAACATTTACAACAGTACACATGAATAAGTCTGATTATCAACAGCTTTTCAAGACAATCTTACATTCTGTGATAGCAAACATGAAAATAAAACCCAGTTTAGACACAATATCCATTGTCATGTTGTGAAAAGAGCAGGCTGATGCATCAAAGTCACAAACAAGTTTTATGTCTAGAGATGAATAGCTTGGAGACTTTTGAGGAAGACAAACAAAAGTAGGTTTGCATAGGGTGCCCTCTAAAGGTACATTTGCATTTCTGTGTCCTTATTAACCTTTGTAACCATGTCTGCCTTTATATGTATTCTTTGATAATTATTATTTACTAAGCTATGGTAGAGATATTACCCATTAATTGCATATGTTTTTATTTAATCTAAATTCAGTTTTCTCAAATCATAAAAAAATATATAAATTCTTCCTCAAAATATGTAGTATTTACACGGTTTCACGCACAAAGGTAAACATAGAGATTCCTTTATTCATAGTTGGAGTAAAATGTTTTGGGTTTGCACTGTGGTGAGATGGTTGAGAATTTCTTCATATTTTATTCTTAATATTGAAGAATGAGAGATGGTCCATCTTACCATCTGAACTGTTTTGATAATGTCTGGCCTGAACAGTGTATAGTTTCTCCAAAGCACATTAAGTTTATGTACTGCACAGAAGTCTCTTGTGTTACTGTGTTTTTCGAGCACAGTAATAAATGGCAGTGTCTTCAGTCTGCAGATTTGTCATGTGCAGATACACCTGCATTTTACTGTTGTCTCTGGAGATGGTGAATCGTCCTTCAACAGTTTTAAAGTAATATTTGCTGCTGCCACTTGGAGAAGAAATATATGAGATCCACTCAAGCGCTTTTCCTTCAGCTTGTCTTGTCCATCAAATAACTGCAACTCCAACATCAATCCCAGAGAAGGTACAGGTCAGTTTATGATTGTTCCCAGGTTTGATGATGACTGACTCAGATCTTTAAACTCAAGTCAGACCATTGTCTACAGCAGTCACTAATAAAGAAAGTATAGAGTGCAACGAATAGATGGACTCTGAACACAGACAATTAGAATCAAACAGACAGGTTTATTGTACAGATGTGGTAAGTGGCAGAGGCATGAGCAAGGATATTGATGGATGAACTGTCCAGTTACCAGGTCTTATAGAGCATGGGATGATGTAAAGATTGTGGAGGAGCTGGTGGTGGGGATTGAGAAGCAGGTAGATAATGGTCGGAACAAACAAACACAGGAACACTAGGAGATGAAGGAGATCTGGAGACCTGAATAATAGTTCATGTTAATTTGATTTTTTTGAGTAATGAGTCATTTCCCCAATGGAGACCAGACAGTGTGTGTGTGTGTGTGTGTGTGTGTGTGTGTGTGTGCGCGCACGCGTGGTGCACTTTTGAACTGTGGTGCTGGTGATTAGTGAATGACGATCAGGTGCGGGAGATCAGAATTCAGAAAGATGTAAAGATGACTAAGATGAATACATAAAGATGTATCCCTACTTACCATGCATAAACATGATTATGCTTATTAAACATGCAATTCTGATTTTGCAGCAGTTTTTGTTCACAAATTTCACTGACAATATATTGAGGAGTAAAATATTGAGGGTTTATAATACAAAGAAATTCAGAACAAAAATAAACAAGTAATATTTTATATTTTGGGGATGTTTGCAATATAACTGCTATTGTGATCTGATTAGGGTGACCTGACCATGACACACACACAGACACACACACACACACACCACGTATATAATTATATATACGTGTATAATTATTTTTTTAAAATAAAGAATTATAAGCAAATTATAAACCATAAGACAATAGATACAAATTAAATATTAAATTAATTCATTTTTTTATAATACAGCTTAACATGTATGCATTTATTTAAAAGGGTTATATAATGTTGCTAAAAGTAACATTATTTTGTATATTTGGTGTAATGAAATGTGTTTATGCGGTTTAAGGTTAAAAAAAACATACTGTACTGTATTTCTTCATACTGTACATTATTGTTTCTCCTTTATGCCTCGCCTTCTGAAACACCTCAATTTTTACAAATCTCATCATTCTGAAAAGTGTGCTCTTATTGACCAGTTATCCAGTGTGTTGTGATTGGCCGAATACCTCAAACGTGTGACAGAAATGTTACGCCCCTTAACATGTTGTGATGCTCTGTCCACTCAGAATAACAAGACATAAACATAAAACCCATTATAAAAGTGATATAAACATGATTTCTAGTTGTGTCCTATTTTGGAAGGCCGTCTGATCCGAGAGTGAGCCGCGGCCGGCTCCAATGAGCAAAGGTGGGCGACTTAAGAATGGCACAGAACAGGACCCAGTGTGGCCAAGTGGGGCCTGCGTTAAAACATTAAATATTGATGGACATTCACCAGCATTGTTCAATCATTTTCAGCAATCAGTTTCTAGCTCGGCAGGGAAGTGTTTGTCTGGTTGTTTGTTTTGAATTATTTTTTACTATTATTATTATGAGTTTATTACATTTTGTCCTTCCCTGATGAATACCATAGACTGGTATTTTTCTCATTACTGGAAACCAAGTGTGAAATTAATAAAAGTTTTATAATTTAGTTTTTTTTTTTTTTTTTTTCATTTAGTACATTTAAAACACCTCCTATTGGCCTCATGTTACTTTAGAGCTTGCATAACTCAAACATGTCTGCCCCATTTCTCATGATGAGTTTTTGAACAGGTGCTAGTATTTGTGCTTCCACTGTGTGTCTTGCACAGTAATACACTGCAGTGTCTTCAGTCTTTAACTGACTCATGTGCAGATAGAGATTAGAGCTGTCCTTAGATGCTGTGAATCTGCCCTGAACTGACTGAGCTGAGCTCTTAGCAGCATCTGAATAATAATAAATAATCCATTCCAGTCCTTTTCCAGGTGCCTGACGGATCCAGTACATGTTAGTGCTACTAACAGTAAACCCACTGCAGGCACAGGTCAGTTTGTAGGAAGCACCTGGAGACACAACTACTGACTCTTCAGACTGTGTGAGCACAACCTGACAGTCAATACCTGTGGATAGACACAACATTTAGATTTATGAATATGAATATTGACACTAAAAACTGTTTGTTTATTCAGGGGATTCACTTACAAGACACAGCAGCCAGCAACAGCAGGAGAAATGAAGTGAACATGGTTTATCTGAAGGCTGATCTGGTGATGAGTCCTACACTCCACAGTGTAGCTGTTTAAATATGAAACAGACATCAGTTCATTTGCATCGAACCCCCGAATAGTGGAATCACTGGAGCTTGAGACTATTGAGGTTCATTGTATGGTCAATTGTATCAGCTGTCTTGATATGCAAATAATATTGTACTTCAGTAAATAAATGTAACATTTTTTGCAGCAGGCATGTGCGTGCAACCCCTCAGTTCCATCAAACAGACATGGCATTGTGTTTTGTTCATGAGAAAGTAGGTAAAGGTCTTTAATAAAGCTGTAGAGCTTAAATGAGTTGTAGTAGAACAGCAAACACAGATCAGCACTTTTTTGCAATATCAGGTTGTTGTTGTTGATGCACTTCTTGTTGTGAAACTATGCTGATCCTGTATAAATAAATTCATAATTCAAATATTGAAAAATATGTGATAGATTACTTGTGTATTATAATTTTTGTAATTTTATATTCAGCAACACAATTAATTAGATGTACAAGTAATAAAATGTAGTACTGTGCGTGTATAAATATAATTAAACTGATTTATGCTATATGTGTTCACTTTATGTACATATACATGCAAATATGTCCTTTGTCTTTTCTGTCTATTGAGTATTTAAACATGAAAAAAGTCTGATAAAAGTTTAGTGTTCAGCTTTAAACCCTATCAAGCATTAACTTACACAAATTAATTGTTTCAATAAAGCTATTGCATATAACAATGTAGTGCAGATTTTGTCTTTATTGTGATGTTATGTATCAAGATATAGTAATATGCATTATATTTTCTGCTATATTCCCATTTATTTTTGTTTCATAATATCATGTATGACAACTGTACAGGTTTTGTATCTTTGCTGATTAATCAACCCTGCATACTCTGAATCTATGATCTTCATGATATACCTTAATTAATCCAGACCTTAATCACTCATTTTTTTTAATGATTTTAAATGTTTCAAATACATTTCTAAACAAGTATAATTTGTTGAATTGTGGGGAAGTTTGCAGTTGCTTTAGTGATCTGATGCATGAATAGTTTTTGTTCAGTCCTGCAGTATTTTGTGTAACAGTGAGTCTCTTGCACAGTAATAAACAGCTGTGTCTTCAGTCTTCAGGCTTTTCAGCTCTAAATGCAGCATGTATTTGCTTGTGTCTTTGGTGATGGAGAACTGTCCCTGTAAAGACTGAGCATAATAAACATTGGAGCCATGTTTTTGCCCAATCCACTCCAGTGCTTTCCCTGGTTTCTGACGGATCCAGCCCATCCAGTAGCTGCTCATTGAGAATCCAGACACAGTGCAGGACAGAGTCACTGATTCTCCAGGTTTTTCACCACAGAATCTGAGGAGGTCAAAGACTGACCACTAACAGCTGAAAATCATGCAAAAAAAAAATCATGTTAGATGGTATAGAATAAAAATAAGTGACAACAATCTGGAGAAGTGAAATCATTCTCACCTGACATAATCATCAGCAGAACTCCATACTGTAACATTTCCATTATCAGCCAAAAACTGTCAAAGGAAAAGAAACTGCACTGCAGCAGAACACAAACACTGACTGAGGATCCAGTTTATAACATAGTCCTTTGAGAGATTGAGTGACTCTGACTAAATCATGACATTTGCATACACTGTATCTGTTTTACAAACACAACATGTGTGGAAACACTGGAACTGGGAAAATGTGTTAAAATATTTTTTTATTAAATTATGATTTATCTGTAACTGTATTCGTACCTTGTTGTCTTTGAATCTGAATTTTTGCATTTCTCAGCAATATTATTATTATTATTATGTTTTAAATTGTTATTACAAATGATAGTGGATATTTCAGTCTGTATAATGTATTATTGATGTGGGTGGAGTAAATGTTGTATTTTTTATGATTGGTGTTTTTTTAGTTGTGATACCTGATATGAAGTCTGTGGACAGCTGTTGCTGATTGACTGATGCTTTGATGTGACATTTTGAGGCACGTCTAAAGGCTAGTGAGGATGAAGGATTGAGATATGGTGATTCCAGGCAGTTGTTGTTGTTACGGTTAGTTTTTCTACTGTACTTCATTGAAATCAGGATTAAAGTTTGCAACGGATACATCAACTGCTGCTTCAATGACTTTTTTACTCTGGTCCTGGAGATAACCCCAGACCCCTGCACATTTTGAATGTCTCCTTTCTCTCAGACACCCAATTCTGGTTTTGAAGTCTCTACTAAAGAGATTATAACCTGTTTGTTTGTGGAGATAGCTACAAATTGAGCAGTATTTGGAGACTCCAGCTCAGGAATAGCTTGACAGTTGTGTTTGGGACATCCGGACCAAGCCAGTCAATTTAGACAATCACACTTTTAAACACATGTTTACAAATTCACTAATTTCTCAGGCAAAATACACTCGGGAGTAACGGGATGGGTAGAGGGATCAAAAAGACGTGAAAATAATCGGGTTTGACATTTTTGGAACCCGGGCGGTACGATAGGGTAAATTCAAAGCGGCCGAAAAAAGTGACCACCGAGCCTGCCTGGAATTGAGTCTTTTGGCAGTTCTAATGTATTCTAAATTCTTGTGATCTTGTTCGGCAGGAGATAGTCGATGTGAAAAAAACGCGCAAGGGTGTACCTTATTGTCCGAAGCAGCACGTTGGGACAACACTGCTCCTACCCCCACCTCTGACGCGTCGACCTCCACCATGAACTGCCATGTGGGATCAGGGGCCACAAGGATGGGAGCCGAAATGAAGCGGTTCTTGAGGTTAGTGAACGCAGCCTCAGCTGCGTCCGACCACCTGAACGGAGTACTGGGTCTTACAGGAGTCTGGAGATGGCCAATCTATCACAGCCTTAACTTTGTCAGGGTCCATACATATTCCCTCGGACGAAACGAAATACCCTAAGAAGGGGACAGACTGTGCATGGAATACGCACTTCTCCACCTTGACAAAAAGCCCATTCTCTAGTAACCTCTGGAGCACTCGTTTGATGTGTTGAACATGTTCCTGGAGAGATGAAGAAAAAATCAGTATGTCATCCAGGTAGACATATATAAACTGATCTACCATATCTCTCAACACGTCATTCACGAGTGCTTTGAAAACCCCGGGCGAGTTGGAGAGCCCGAACGGCATCAAAAAGTAGTCAAAGTGCCCTCTAGGGGTGTTAAAGGCAGTTTTCCATTCATCCCCCTTCCTGATGCGGACCAAATGATAAGCATTACGTAAA
The DNA here is from genome assembly GCF_023724105.1 of Carassius gibelio. Classification (NCBI taxonomy): domain Eukaryota; kingdom Metazoa; phylum Chordata; class Actinopteri; order Cypriniformes; family Cyprinidae; genus Carassius; species Carassius gibelio. The sequence continues at coordinate 18,474,044 of NC_068398.1, read as the reverse complement.
TCCAATTTTGTGAATATAGATGCTCCCTGCAACCTATCAAAATATAAAGACATGAGTGGTAAAGGATAAGTATTCTTAATAGTAATGTTGTTCAGATCTCGGTAATCATTGCAAGGTTGCAGCGAACCATCTTTCTTACCCACAAAAAAGAACCCCGCCCCCGCTGAAGAAGAAGAAGGACGGATGAACCCAGAGGCTAAGGAATCAGAAATATATTTCTCCATGGCCTCCCTCTCAGGAATAGAAAGACAGTATAACTTGCCCTCAGGCAGTTATCTCTAACTCACATGACACTAAGTCTATGGCACAGTCGTAGGGACGATGCGGAGGAAGAGAAGCAGCACGGGACTTACTGAACACTTCCTTCAGGTCCAGAAACTCAACGGGCACGTTTGGCAAAACCATGGTCTCCTTCTGAAAGACAGAGACAGGAACAATAGGACAAGCAGAAACCAGACAAGACTCATGACATCTTTCACTCCACAATGTGACAGTGTTAGAACCCCATTCCACTCGTGGATTGTGTTTGGACAACCAGGGGTGACCTAAAACAATGGGAGCAACAGGGGAGTCCATGAGAAAAAGGATATGGTTTCTTGATGGTTTCCAGACGTGATCAGTGTGATGGGTTCTGTATGGTGCGTGACGTGAGGCAGTTCCTGGCCGTTGAGTGCGGTGACATGGATGGGGAGAGACACAGGAAGGAGCGGAATGTTCAGGTGATGTGCAAGTGAAGAATCAATGAAATTACCTTCAGCTCCGGAGTCCAGAAGGGCTTGACACTCATGATGTTGATTATTCCACCGCAGTCTCACCGGAAGGAGGGTCGATGATGTTGGTGAGGACTTCTCAGTGGAGATCCCACCCTATAGTAGCCTCAAATTTACTATCGGGCTGGCTCTTTTACCGGGCATGAGTAGTTTTACCATGTTATGAGCAGAGCCTCCACAGTACAAACACAGTCTTCGTTCCCTCTCCCTCCGGGACAGCCGAGCTCTACCCACCTGCATGGGCTCGTGATCGTCGACAGAACCGACCATGTTCTCTTGACTCAAGCGCCCCCTAACAGGAGAGATGGTAGATCTAGAAGGACTGGGTTGGCGGCCCAGGGGATTAAACCTTGCGTTAACTCCTAACGCCAGTTCAATGAGTCCATTGAGGGTAGGAGGCAGCTCGAGGAGGTAGATCTCCTGCTGAACACGGTCGGATAACCCATGCAGGAATCTATCCCACTGTGCCGCCTCGTTCCACTGGCACGCGGCCGCCAAGGTGCGGAACTCGATGGAGTAGTCGGTGACAGAAGAAGAACCTTGCCGGAGTTCTGAGAGACGATGGGCGGCCTGATTAGTCCTCCTTCATATTTCATATGATGTTTAAATTTGTCACATTCTTCAATCTCTTAACCTTTAGCAAAACCTTTAACCTTTAGTTTTGACTCTCGCTGGGTCTCTCGCGAGAAGTAAATCAAACTTGCTTTGTGTTGCAAGGCTCGCCAATCACAAGCCTTGGTTAAAGGTTTTCCTAAAGGTTAAGAGATTGAATAATAAGATACATTTAAATGTCTTTACAGTGAAAAAAAATACTTATTCATGAAAGAGGACAAATAAAATGAATTATCTTGCTTTATCAGTGCAGCCACAAGTGAAACGTGTTATATACAGGATCAAAGCCTGAGTTCACAGAGAAAGTTGATGACCAGCTTTATGGTACCAACAAAGCCAGATTGCTGCCAGTGATTTGGTTTTGTCAACTCAAAACTAATCCTGTAACCCTGAATTTGTTCATCTACCATCATGGTATATATCCCCCAGCAATGCTCAAACGCAAAGGATACACACAAGAATCCAGCAGAGAAATGAGGGTAAGAAGCACAATATAAAGGGACCAGGCCCATCGCAACAAGGCAGGCAAACCAAGCAATTGCTTCGGGCCCCGAGCTGGCCTGGGGCCCCAAGACAACGACTGGTTAAGAATAAAATGCAACGACACTGTGTGAGCGCCCCTTTGATCGTCAATGCAGTAACGTGTAATGACACTGTTATCGGGATCCCCCTCAAGGGGGCCCCTCTCAGTAGTCGCTGATAGCAGCCAGCCAACCACATGATCTCACGTGATGGACTAATATCTGTAAATATTAAGCCAGAACAGTCTATTTAAATATGAATCCTGCATGTGCTGCGTGTCTCTGTTAATGAATGGAGCAGAAGCGCCACTTCCTTTAATCATACATACAGAAGCGCACGTGAGGCTCGCGGTAATTTCAGCGTCTGCTCTCTCGCTAAATAAGACAAGAACACATGAACAACATCTACAGAACTGCTCCGACAGTCACTTCATGAGCATTTGACCGTTTGATTTGAGTAAAACTAGCATCACATCACAAACACAGAACTGTAAAGGGAACGTCAACGCGTCTAAATAAAAGTCCTGTTTTGGACAAGTATTTGCCAGAGATGTATTACTATTGTTCAGCAGAATGTACATTGCCTACTACTAAAAAAAATCAATCGTTTTTTTTTTTTTTTTTAAGGTTTAATCACACAAAATTTCTTCCATGTTTTATTTTTAATAGTCAATCCCCATTGTTTACCAAAAAGCTAAGTTTGCTTAATTTTCAATAATTAAAATATAAATTAATTTATGTTTTGTGTTTAATGTTTAATGTCCATCTCAGAAAATGCTTTATTTAAAACCCCAACTGAATGGCACTTAAATGCACTTAATTCATCTGTCAACTTTATTGTCATTGTTCACAGTACAAGTACATACAGAGAAGCAATGGATAATAATTCAATGTTTATTTTTGATGTATGCATTGCATTCTATGCATTTAAAAAATAAAAATAAAAAAATTCTAAAAAGGAAACTTAGTTGTTCATTTTAAGAGACCCAGGGGTGTTATTTTCTCTTACATAATTAATATTAATAAGCAAAAACACATTTTATCCGATTACTCGATGGAATTTTTGGTAGAATACTCGATTACTAACAAATTTGATAGCTACAGCCCTAGATGAAAGTGGCATAGCAAATAGCATGCTATACTATTCCACCGTGATAATCTATTTAACAAATAGGGGTTAGGAAAACCACACAATAAATTCTGTACATCAAACATTAGTTTGGGATGTTTTTAAGCATAGGTAGTGAAAGCAGCTGCCTGCATCCCTTCCCTTCTAATATCAAAATATGGAAATGTTAACATATCTTACATTTTTTGGTAAACTTTATAATAAGTAAAAAATACTGTTTGTTAACAGTTAAATGACAAAGATTAAAGATTAATTAACTAGCAATTTACCATCTATTAATGATTGTTATTACATTTAAGCAAGTGTCTACCATCTAACTTATCCACTATGGTTTTGGGAAAAGCACCCCTGAGCTGTTAATATTGACCTCTTTCAATATGCTAACAGTGAAATGGTAAAACGTACTTCACAGGTAATTTCAGATTTTTTTTTTCAATTATTTTCCCAGCTACACCATTAACTTCGTCCTCAACATCAACAGATGCATCACTTCTCAGTGCTGATGTTTCCTCTGTATAGCCAAGTTACCACAAGCTCTATAATTATAGCTGATATTCTGCACAGCCCAGAGTTTAAACTGACAAGTGTGTGCTGTCATATTATTAGAAGACAAAAACAGTGCAAATCACTATTGAATTCCCACCAAACTATTTTTTTCAAGCAGTATTTGCACTGTAAACCTTTTTTCTTTATTTAAAGTGTGGGTGAACTTAAACTGTATGGCTATGCTGTGGTTCCTGTAGGCTTTGCGTCTGTGTGGGGGTCGGGGGGCCTCTATGTCCATTTTGCTTGGGGCCCCCAAATTCCTTCAAACGGCCCTGAAAGGGACTAGAGCACATGAGGATCAGGTGAGCACAGTCAAGTAAATGAGTACTAGACAAGAGGAGTACATGGCAAACATGAACAAAGACAAAGCCATGTGCCCAGTTAAGACACGTTAAAAAGAAAGAATAGACATGATGATTGTCAGGGCAGGACCCTGACATTTGATGTTTTGATATGAAGGCCTTTAGAGATTCCTAATGGTTGTTCAAGATACATGCATGTTTTTATTTTGTAGCCTATTTTTTTTTTAAGGAATTTTTTTGATTTGTAGTATTTTTGGTTATTTTAAACACTGCAATAGCAATTTGTAAAATAAAATTAAATGAACATCTTTATATATCTATTGTATAACTAGGACTTATAATATGATGATTATCAACACAAAGTTATAAAGTGAAAGAACAGACACCTCTTGGTAATGAAACAGCATGAGCACAACTCATTTTTATGAAACAAATTAAAAACAAATTATGTGTAATATTTGGTATTTAATGTATTAAATGCACATTTAAGCAGAACTGTGTTTCCTACTAGGCCACAGATGTGTAATCACGGTCGTGCCAATATTTGTGCCGAAAAAGTGTAATTTTAATTGCATACAAAAGTTTAATAAATAAGCTAATACAGAGTAACCTACTATTTAATTTTGTCATTAATGAGATTTACTTTGTTTTTGCCCTGTCAATGTCATCGAAGAACAGTCAAGCCTCTAAAAGTAGCTGTTTTGTTGCTGATATTATTACGTTTTTGAACGAATTACTCACTGGTTTATAAAGACTTGTAATGTGTCGCCACCTACTGGCGAAACTATGTAACCTGCAGGAAGTGCCACAGAAGTCTGTAGCACCAATGCTGACAGTCAGTCTGGAACATGCAAACGAACAGGGTGATATAAATGTTGAAACGCCTCAGGCATCATGCTCTGTATATTAGCACATATGATGAGTTTCAAGAACTAGAAAATACTTTTATAAACACTAGATTGAGTTCCCTTTCAATACTTCACTCGTACTGCGTCGAAGACACATATGGGAAAAACTCCTTTTTTCTCCTGAACAGAAGCCTTATACAATCACGCAGTGAAACTGCATAGCCATTGGATCGTGCAGTGTTATTAAAACAAACCAATGGCTTGGCAGCGGTGCTGCTCGAACCTATGGCAGCGAAGCCCGCCAAAGCCCGCCGAAATGGGCGGAGAATCTGGCTATATATTGGCCGCTTCACCACAGGAATTCAGATTTCTTCTCCTTCAGCGACGACGTCACATCGATTCTCTGATCTCCGCTGAACTGCTCGCCGTTGACACGCCTCACACTGGAACGCGACTGCCGGTCCCCGCTGCAGATTCATCGCTTCCCTGCGGCCATCCGGCGAGAGAGAGAGAGAGAGATTAAAAAGAGCAAATTTCTCTAAAAGAGCCTTTCTACGGCGTTGTTGCAAATGCCGTCTCGTCATTGCTGCTCGTGCAGAGCCGACGGGCACAGCGAGTGTGTCGCGTGCTTGGGGAAACCCTACGCTGACACAGCACTCGCGGGGAATTAATGTTCTCATTGCGAGAACATGAATATCGCCTCTCTGCGCTCGCGAATCGCTTTCTTTTCAGAGAGCGATCTCGCTCCTCGCGCCCTCCCATTTTCTTCCTCTCACCGAGCCTGCGAAGAAGAAAAGGTGGGGCAGAGGATTAAAGCAGCAGGATGAGAATGAGCTCACGCCGGCTCAGCTCCCGCGTGCCTCGTTCTCTCCACCCAGAGGGAATTCCCCAGTCCTCTTTATACAGCCAGACCAGTGTCCCTCTGCTGCCGCGAGTGATCTGGTTTTGTTTGGAGGGACTGAGAAGGAACTGCTAGAGGACAGCATGTCTCTAGCTGCTTCAGATGCTGAGGAACTGTCTGGCTCGCCGGACCCCGTCCCCTCTATGTTATCTGAACCCAGCCGCTCGAAACTCGGGATGGACGCCGAGCTTATCCACGTTCTCTCCAGGGCAGTGGATGAGCTGGGTCTGGATTGGTCTCCTCCAAAGGAACCAGCCCGTAGCCGTCTGGATGAATGGTTTCTGCCGGGGCGCCAACAAGCCCCTCGTCAGCGAACCCCCCGTTCTTCCCAGAGGTCCAAGACGAGCTCACAAAATCGTGGCGCGCCCCCTACTCAGCACGCTTGCGTACTTCGTCTTCATCCGCCCTCACCTCAATTGACGGCGCTGAAGAAAGAGGATACGAGCGATTGCCGCCGCTGGACGAATCTGTGGCCATGCATCTCTGCCCGCCAACAGCTATTGGATGGAAAGCCAAGGCCAACCATCCGTCCAAACCCTGCCGTAGGATGTCGGCACTCGCCCGGCATGCCTACTCATCGGCAGGGCAAGCAGCCGCGGCGCTCCACTCCATGGCAGTGCTGCAAGTCTTCCAGGCCAAACTTCTCGCCGCCACTGATGAGTCTGGCCCGGATGTCGCCACGCTCAGGGAGCTGAGAAGTGCAACAGACTTAGCAATATGTGCTACCAAGAGCACTGCCCAGGCCATTGGGCGCTTGATGGCTAACCTGATCGTCCTGGAGCGCCACTTGTGGCTTAACCTCACGGAGATGAGGTTAAGCCACAAGTCGTCCCAGGCAATGCGACACTTCCTGCCAAAGCGCACTTCATCTGCTGCTGCCAGTCGCCCAGACAGGTGCCGACTCGTCAGCCTCCCAAGCAAGCGCCCGCTGCTACCACCGCGGCCCAGCCAATGAAACCAGACGGTATCAGTTCCCGAAACGCATGGGACCCCGGCCCAAGATAGTGCTGGACCCTGCACCGCCGCCGTCATCCTGATCTACAGTAAAGAAAGAGGAGGGGGCTAAGTCTCGCCGCGGCCGGACCACCCCCAAACTGCCCCGTGTGTTCTACCGTCCATCTCCAGATGTCAACGAAGTTGTTCTTGCTGCAAACAATGGGCACTTTTCAGCGCCCAGACAGCAAAGCGCTGTTATAGTGCAAAAAATAAAAAAACACACTACTTCACAAAAAGAGCAGTTTTCCTAACATAACACTCACGGCGGGCAAACACTCGAGTTAATACAACCTCTGTCCATCTGGGCCTCACAATGGCAAGCCATTCCCGGGGTATCAGATTGGGTCATGGGAATAATAAAACACGGCTATTCCCTTCAGTTCGCACGACGACCACCACGCTTTTGCAGGATGGTCACCACTTCGGTGCACAACGAGAACGCTCACATTCTTCGTGCCGAAGTGGAAAATCTGCTGGTGAAGGGAGCTATAGAAATCGTTCCCCCAGCATGCCGCGACTCAGGGTTTTACAGCCGTTACTTCCTAGTTCCCAAGAAGGATGGCGGGCTGCGCCCCATCCTCGATTTAAGACATCTGAATTGTGCCCTTATGAGACGGCGCTTCAGAATGATCACGTTGAAACAAATCCTCTCACAAATACACTCAGGGGATTGGTTCTTTTCGCTGGATCTGAAAGACACTTACTTTCACTTTCCAACTTTCATTGGGTTACAAAACTGTGCTCCTCAGCCATCTGCAATGCCTGGGGCTCAGGGTGAAGTTTGCCAAGAGCTCGCTGTCCCCCAGCCAACGGATATCGTTTCTGGGAAAAGTGTTAGACTCAGTGACGATGAGGGCAACAATGGTGAAAGAGCGCGCTGCGGTTCTACAGCGACTTGCGGCCTCTTTCAAAATAGGTGCTTCTCGACCCCTAAAGACATTCCAGAAGTTGCTGGGTCTTATGGCGGCCGCATCGCCGGTGCTGGAGCTCGGGCTGCTACATATGTGCCCCCTCCAATATTGGCTGAAACCGCGTGTTCCACCTCATGCATGGTGTCATGGGTTGCCTGAAGATCAAGGTGAGTCAGGACTGTATTTCGGCCCTGACCCCTTGGAGGAGCATGCAATGGATGGAACGGGGTGCTCCACTTGGTATGGTTTGCAGAAGGAAAGTGATCTCCAGAGACGCGTCCAACAAGGGTTGGGGTGCGCTGTGCGAGGGGAAACCCGCTTTCGGCCAATGGTTGAAAGAGGAGAGCAGGCTTCACATCAACTGCCTCGAGATGATTGCAGTTCAATGAGCCTGCCAGAGCTTCCTGTCAGACCTAAAGAGCCACCATGTGCTGGTCAGATCAGACGCGTCTCTTCAGACTAACGTCGCGACTGCTGGAATGGACCCAGAGCAACTTGGGGTCCATGAGAGCAGCGCATCTTCCGGGCAAACTGAACAAGGGTGCGGATATGCTGTCAAGAAGTGGAGTCTCCTCAGAAGAATGGAGACTCCACCCGCAGACAGTTCAGAAGATATGGGAGGTCTTTGGCAGAGCAGAAATAAACCTCTTTGCCTCAAAAGACAACTCTCATTGCCCAACATATTTTTCCAAGATCGAGGACGCGTTGTCCCAGGACTGGCCCAATGTCTTCTTTACTCTTTTCCTCCGGTTCCTCTGATTCCCCAAGTAATCAGGCGGGTCAGGGACCAGAGATGCAGGGTTCTGCTCGTAGCCCCACTCTGGGAAAATCAGCACTGGATAGCCGACCTGTCACAGATGCTGACTGCGGCCCCATGGCCCGTTCCCCTGAGACGGGACCTCCTTTCTCAGGTAGACGGGACGATTTGGCATCCACACCCAGAGAGGTGGTCTCTGCACATTTGGTCGCTCGACGAGAGCCCGCGGGACTCCCTGAGCGTGTGCTAGACACAATTTCACAGGCTAGAGCTCCGTCTACACGACGCCTCTATGCCTCCAAATGGTCTGTGTTCTCCACATGGTGCTCAGACCATGGTGAAAACCCGACCTCCTGTGACGTATCAGTGATACTGTCATTTTTGCAAGAGCTCTTGGAGAAGGGATGATCCCCCTCCACGCTCAAGGTCTACGTAGCAACTATAGCGGCATCACACGCCCTTATAGCAGGCCAGTCGGTGGGCAGAAACGACTTAGTTGTCCGATTTATGAGAGGTGCCAGAAGGCTTCATCCGCCTTGCCCTCCCACCATCCCTTCATGGGACCTGCCCACGGTACTGAGAGCCCTAAGGGGGGCCCCCTTTGTACCGCTACAGTCTATAGGCCTTAAGGCCCTGTCGCTAAAGACCGCTCTGCTGTTGCCACTAGCGTCTGTTAAGCGTGTGGGCGATTTGCAAGCACTCTCGATAAGCCCTAGTTGCCTAGAATTCGGGCCTAACGACTCGAGGGTCATCCTGAAACCAAGGCATGGCTATGTGCCAAAGGTGCTCTCCACACCCTTTAGAGCACAAGTGGTCACTCTCTCTGCATTACAAAACACAGAGGATGATCCAGGGCTGAATCTGCTTTGCCCAGTGAGGGCTCTAAAAGTCTACATAGAGCGTTCTGCTCCAATAAGGCGATCAGAGCAGCTCTTCATATGCTTTGGAAACCGCACCAGAGGGTTACCGGTCTCAAAGCAAAGACTTTCAAGGTGGATTGTTGATGCAATCCAGCTAGCCTACTCTTCTCTGGGCCTGCAAAGCCCAATTGGAGTAAGAGCCCATTCGACAAGAGCAGTGTCTTCGTCCTGGGCATGGTCTAGTGGTGTGACTATCGCAGAAATTTGTGCGGCGGCTGGTTGGAACTCGCCGTCCACATTTGCTAGATTTTATAATCTAGACGTCCCTAGCTTCATGCTAGGGTACTTTCTGTGTGAAGGTCACCTTTTTTGTTCCTCATTTGAATGCTCTTGGCCATTTTTTGCCCAAGACTCGAACTCTACTCGTATGCACTCGGTCCCTTTGGTACTGAGGTGATACGAACACGGGATGATCAGGCTAGGCCAGACATAACCTCATTGAGCTTATTCTGCTCCTAGTTGCTATTGTCATATCTTGGTTTCGCAGATCAAGTATGATTGTAACGATTTCAAGTATGATTGTAACGATTTGTAACGATTTATTTTGTAAAAAGCGCTATACAAATAAACTTGAATTGAATTGATTGCATTGGTCGTCCTCCCTTCTTAGCATGGCGTGATTGAACTGGGTTCCCATATGCGTCTTCGACGCAGTACGAGTGAAGTATTGAAAGGGAACGTACTCGGTTACTAACGTAACCTTGGCTCCCTGAAATACTGGAACGAGTACTGCGTTCCTTGCCATGCTAAAAAGGCTGCACAACTCAGTCGTCGCTTCAGTCGAAGTAACCTGAATTCCTGTGACGAAGCGGCCAATATATAGCCAGATTCTCCGCCCATTTCGGCGGGCTTTGGCGGGCTTCGCTGCCATAGGTTCGTGCAGCACCGCTGCCAAGCCATTGGTTTGTTTTAATAACACTGCACGATCCGATGGCTGTGCAGTTTCACTGCGTGATTGAATAAGGCTTCAGTTCAGGAGAAAAAATTAGTTTTTCCCATATGCGTTTTCGACGCAGTACTCGTTCCCATATTTCAGGGAAGCGAGGTTATGTTAGTAACCGAGTACGTTTTCCAGCATCTGCAACATAGGTATGAAGAAGTGGTTTTGTTTTGTCCTGACTCCTCCTGTTCTGGGCCCCACCCTGGCTCCTGGCTTTATGAATTATGAAATCTCATTGCTTGCCCCTCGCCTGCCCCAAGTCCCCCTCCTGAACCCCCACCCTCCCTCCTCTGAAGGACTGTTTGTCAGAGCGAGGATGCACCTTTCTGGGAGGGGGCGATATGTCACAGTTATGTGTTCAAATGACAACTATACAAAATTAAAATATCCCTACATTTAAATGACAAAATTGAAGTTGTTGCTTATTGTAAAAGAGTGATTAAAACCCATTAAATATGTACTGTTTGTTTCTTTTTATTAAGAATGAAAGGTGAAAAATGTTATTATAGAAATGTGACACATGAGCAATTCACATATCTCAAAGCAGCACTACTTCTCAGATTTCTTTTTTTTTTTACCTTCCTAAAATGAACTGACTTAAATGTAATTTATACTGTGACACATATTAAGGTAAATGAGAGATGCATAGCAAAGTATGGTAGGAATTTGTGCTTTGTATTTATTTCATCCACACTGCAGAGGGTAGTGAACACACACCCACAGAGCAGTGGGTAGTCATTCTTGCAGCAGCACCTGGGAGCAATTGGGGATTCAATTCAAATTTATACAAAAATATTTGTGTTTTTTTATAATTTCTAAATTGGACTGTCTGTTTCTTGGTCAAGAAAACAAACATTCAGTGAGTGATGTCCGAAACAGTGAACGAAGACTGCTTGACAAGAGCGCCACCTCTTGGAAATGGAACAGAAGGCTACTTCTGGAGCATCAGTGAAGTCAACAGTGAAGGTGTTTTTTGTATTGTTTTGACACTGAACTCATTCACTGTGAATCTCTAGCGCAGTAATACACAGCAGTGTCTTCAGTCTTGAGGCTGTTCATCTGTAGATACAGTTGACTGCTGGAATCATCTCTGGACACTGTGAACCTTCCCTGAACTGACTGGGAATAGGAGATTGGAGAACTGGACGTGCCGATGTATGCAATCCA